>NW_010158811.1:25267-49299 GCF_000695765.1 Mesitornis unicolor | reverse complement strand
ACTCTTTCCTCTAGTACGTACTATTTCTGAGATGTGTCGGATTTGGCTTTATTATAAGGAAGCAGTATGGAATGCTGTGCTGCAGTTTTTGAGTGCTCTAATTTGTCTGGTACTGTGGTGTTCTGTTCCTGGATGTCCAGTAGCTGTTGCATACTAAAAGGCGTGTTGCTTTGTTGAATTCTTCATTCCACCCTTTCTGGCATAATTTGAATGATCACTGTGTGGAGGGAGCACATGCAAGGAGTCACTTCAGAGCTGCATTCTTGCTGTATGGATGGATTTGTTATCAGTTGCTGCCTAAGATTTCTGCCTTCCATAGACCCTTCTCCATAGACCCATTTTATCAGTGCTGTCTTCTGCTGTAGTAATTCCTTTAATTCCCCTCAACCAAAATGACAGCTTTGCCAGGAGAATAGCTCAAAACAGCACTGCCACAGTGAGAATTTGGTGTATTATATTTATTGCATTTGTTAATGTGCTAATGTATGACAATTGCTCCTTCTTTTTTTTCCCTCCTGCTACGTAACAACTTCCCACCTCATTTGCAGGCTTCCAATGTCTGACCATTGCATCCTGAGAAATTCAAAGCAGAAAGCCTTATGTTACTCACTGAGTGCAGCCCAAACTCAAATATTAATGTCAGAGAATGCAGTGTATTTTCCCTAAGTGCTTCCTACCAGAAAATACAATATTTCAGCAGTGTGACAATTTATTATGTTGAGGAACATGAGACACACTCTAGAAATTATATGTCGGGAATGTAAGTGGTTACAGGGCATTTTTCATCTTTAAAGTTCTGCGTTATTTCAAAACTGTTTGTTTTGATTGCGCTTGACTGTTGACTGTGAATGAGCAAGACAGTTTGGAGGACAGAACTTAGTAGCTGTTGCTTTGCATCATTTGGCAGAGCACAGCTGCTGCAAGTCGCGCACACAGACAGGAGGAAGCTTTCTGAAGAGTCAGTCTGCCCTTACTACTCATATGAGAGTGCACTTTTTGCTTCTGCATCAGCAGCACCTTCTTTGAAATAAGAATTGCTTTCAGAGCTGCAATTGCAGCAAAAACGTCTGTATCAGACTATTTATTAACTGTCCAATATAGCTCAATAATATTGGAATATCTTTAAAATAATGTATTTCGCTTACATGTAGAGTGGGACAAAACAAAGAACACATCTTTGGATTTCAAGAGCTATTTCTTTACATCAGCCCTTATCCCAAAAATAAAAACGTGAGGAGGGACTTGGCACACTTTAACACCTATGATTTTAAGATGATCTCTCACTAACTCTCTCTTTCAAGTCTCTGTGAAGCATTTTTCATTATTCTCGGAGGTAGATGTATTCATTTCATTATAACTCAGAGCAGATGTTGAATGTAGTTACCAGAGTAGTTGTGAAATATTGCTCTTCTAAATAGCTGTTTCATTGCCACATTATAAGGTGTTATGCAAAAAGGAAATTGGTTTTCTGATCCAGTTGTCCCTGAAAAGCCTTCCATAGCCAGAGGGCAAGCTGACTAGCTAGCGTAGGGAGTGGAAGGTTAGTGCCTAAATGTTTGCAGAAGGGATTGACTGGACAAGAGATCTACTGTTCTGTTCCTTACATTAAAAATATGCAAGTTCCTAAAGACTTCAGCCTTGGTCTGTATAGACACTGTGCATTAATTTCGGAGAATCTGCAATTAAGAACAAGTCAGTGTCAGGTGAGGGATGTCTGTCTGTACATTCAGATATATGGTGGAATACAGCGTCCTTTTGACAAGCGTTATCCTTCTTCAAACTGTTGTTATTTTCACCTTCAGACCTGTGTCTTGTAACCTGCATATAGGTCCTGACTTGAATTGTAAAGAAACCCACCTTAATTCAAACCAAAGATTTGTAAGCAACTTTACTTATTGGAAATATATAGAAGGGCCACACATCACTTGTATTACACATAATCGGTAAGGAAAATTTATCATGGCTACTTATTTTTCTGTTTCCTTTTGAACAGTGATGGTTTCTTTTCAGCAGGATTTTGACTTGAGTTGCACTTCAGAGACAGATATTTTTTTTTTTTCTGTGATAAAAAATGCTCTCCTAGAAAGGGGTTGCTGTTTTCTGATAGGTTTGGGAAATTGATATTTCAATCCACCATCCTGTTTGGAAGATATGCACTGATTTCCCAAGAAATGTACAGCACAAAGATGCCTGCTATCCTTTGACAGTGCTCCTCTGTGCTTCTACTTTGTAAGGGAATCTTTAGCGTTCAGGAACTGTTAACCTAACACAAAAAGCAGATGCTTTTGGGATTCTCTCTCTGAATTAATACCTGGTCCAAGCGCCAACAAACCATATTTTTTTCATTTACATAAAAAGTCTTTTTGACCCATGGGAACTGAATGTATGCCTTAGAGATTAGAGCACTGGGTGAATATGGAAATTATGTATCCACTGGTAATTGAGAAGACAGTAGAAGAAATAGCAGCAATTATAAAGACCTATTCACAAAGTTTGGGTACTTTCAATACTTGTTTAGGCTAATTGGACTTTCATTCAGTCTTATTCACTGTTGTCCAAAAAACAGGGACAAATACAGACAAAGTAGTATGATGATATTTCCTTTCTAGTTTATATTGTTTTCATTAACAGTGTATTAGAAAGTCAAGCAAATCCAAACTGATTTTCAGAAATTTCAGATTCCCCCTCTCCCATGAGTGTTTTTAGATTGAGAGCTCCTGATTAGAAATGTACGTCCAATTCCCAGTTCATGCAAATCGTACTAATACATCACATTAACAGTGGTGCTGTGTTCTCTACCTCTCAGTAGCAAACCTAATTACTGTATTTTGGTGATAGGAGAATACCTTTCTCATCTGATCTGTTACAGTATGGTTTTTAGCTTTTACCATGCCATATATAAAGCAAAGTATACTCTGTGCTACCACTTCTTTTCCTCCTAATGCAGTAAAAAAGAAACTGTCCCTTCCACTGTCTTTTCCAGTTTACTGTTCTCTAAGAAAAATACAATTTTTCATTGGGTTCTGAGGAAAAAAGTTGAGGTCAATAACTTCTTCATTATAGGTACTGTGCAGAAAATGAAGTGCCCAAACTGTTGAATGAATTGTGATTTTATCTTCCTGCAAATTTCAGTGTGAACCTGGAGGGGGTTTGTTAGATAATTTTGATAGTGTTAGACCATTTTGATAGTATTAGATAATTTTGATAGTGTTAGACCACTATTGTTGTGGCTTGGGTGTTCTGCTTGTTGGAAGAAGAGATCAGGATCTGTGATTGTGCAGGGAATGTGCATTATGTAGAAAAAAGAACAGGGAAAGATGGGAAAGCAACTAAGCAAACTGTTTAGCCTGTCTTTTTTAGCATTGAGGGTTGATAATTCTCATTCTGTGTCCCACAGCTGGAATTAGGCCCTAGCTTATCTATGCTATGTTAATGCTAATTTTCAGCTGTTTATTAATACCTGCTGTAAAAACACTACAAGTTTCTGTAGTTTTGTTCTTGCTCCTCCTTCTTTTAGCACTTGAATAGTCATTTAACAACTTCTGAAGTAGCAGGTGAATGCTATGGAAGCTGAGAAAATTCACAACAAAAACAACTGTAATTTCCTAATGCAAGAGAACTGAAAATAGTTTTGACCATACTGATCAAATATAAATATAGAGCTGAAGACAAACCTGTTTTGTTGTGCTGACATTTGAGGGTGGTGTTGACTGTGAATTCCAGGTGAAGTGAACGAAGACTTGGGACATCTCCAGGATGATAAAGCCAAGTTTTTAAAGTAATGATGTTATACTGTGTTCCTGCTAATATTTGCAACTACCTACCCTTTTTCTGGCTCAGAGTTACATCAGCATATAAAAGTAATTTGTATATATTTTTTTTTTGAGAGGAGCAAATGCTCTTTTTTTCAAACAAACTCTCTGTTACATGATTTGCTAGTTTTTCTTCCTCTTATTTAATAATAACTCTTGTAGTGTAAAAGCATTATGTGAAATGGAGCTTTCTTAAGAAAAAGAGGAAGGTGAGAAGGGAGGAATTTCTAGCTGCCTAACTGCTGGGATAATTAGGAAGGCGTAGGCATTACAGGGGGTATTCATGCTGTCTTATTTGGAGGCTCTGAACAAGGCATTTTATGTTGGAGATTCCAGACCTGCTCACCAGTGTTCAATTTATCTGTCAGCAGTTAAATTACAGAATCGCTCGGTTGGAAAAGACCTCCAAGATCATCACATCCAACCGCTCCTGTCTACCCCCTAAACCATATCCCTAAGTACCTCGTCTACCCGCTCTTTAAATACATCCAGGGATGGTGACTCCACCACCTCCCTGGGCAGCCTGTTCCAGCTTCTGACAAACCCTCTCAGTAAAGTACTTCCTCCTTATCTCTAACCTGAACCTCCCTTGGCACAGCTTGGTGCCGTTTCCTCTTGTTCTAGCCTCCATCACCTGGGAGAAAAGACCAGCACCCACCTCTCTACAACCTCCCTTTAGGTCGTTGTAGGTGGTGATGAGGTCTCCCCTCAGCCTTCTCTTCTCCAGGCTAAACAACCCCAGTTCCCTCAGCCGCTCCTCATAAGGCTTGTTCTCCAGACCCCTCACCATCCTTGTGGCTTTTCTCTGAACTTTTTCCTAAGATTCAAATCCCAGGAGATTTTTTGTCTTCTGTCACCTCCTCCCCTCCCTGGAAAACCCTCCAAAATGCTGTGGTTAGTAAAACTTTGATGTTTGTAGGTGCTGGAGGAGAAAACAGCTGGATTATGATCACAAGATCTTGCAGCATTTTGATTCCCATTCCTTAGATTTTTCCCTTTCAGTTTATTTTCACAGCGCTGGAAATTTACATCTGACTTTTCTACCCTATTTCTTTTTGAGCCTTTTCATTATCTGACATAGTTTTCACCAAGAAATACTAGTGAGATCTCCAGGATTATAAAAGTGGTATTCATGACTTTTCAGCATTATTTACAGTAAATTCTGTGAGGCTCTGCCTCTCCTCTGATCTTCTTTACCGACAGTGTCAAGAATTGGAGAAGATTTGGCTTTTATTCACCTTCCAAACCTCTGAATGTGTAGCTGCAAAACAGAACAACTGACTTTTTGATGTTGCCTTACAATGCTAAGATAATTAAACAAGAACGGGTTGGTGGCTTTTTTTGGAATTCATTCTTCCCAAGGATTTGACATGGGAAGTGCACTTTCCCAAGTGCAGTAACCCTTGAAATACTTCTGCCCTACACAGTATTTCTGTCATGGCTTTGCTGTAGGCAGTTTCTTACTGATATGGTATAACCTTTTACCCATAGCAGAATAAGCTACAGGTGTAATGCAGAAAGTATTTTTGACTGTCTACTGTGGAATGGAAAAAGATCCCTAGTGAAGAATGCAAATTTCTGTAATGAACCTACATTCATAAGAGAATACATAAAATCTGATTTCTAAATCTTCCCATTCTCTGGGGGCTTTATGTTATTGTATTATTTTGATGTGCTGAACTAGAAGCAAGACTTAAAACCTATACTTACTTCGTGACACTAAGAACAACCTTAACTGACAATATTTGTGTTTTTGTAACAGAATCTGGTTCTGCAATTACTGCTTCTTGTATTGGTTTGGGGAACTCGACAACACCGCCACCTGGACAGGCAGGAAAACCAGTGCCAGGATACAATGGTAAGACTGTGCTAAATACGCTACTAGAAAAGGATGTTGCTTATACTTCTGAGTAAGTGCACCTTAATTTTCATACGTCTTATGGAAATTACAGTCTCATTAACACATTTTCCTCCATTCTGTAACAAGAAGTGCTGCTTTTTTTGATGTGTTGTGGAATGTGATGGTGCATAAGAAAATGAGTTATGCTCAAGATCATTGATCTACTGCTTCTATCTTTATAAAATAAAAAATCTAGCACACCTACACTGAATATAACAAAGATATGAAAAAACCACTGTGCTTTAAGTCTTTATCTGCAGTTGCACTGTTTTTAATGAGAAACAGCAGTAAAATTTGTATTGGCAAATCAGAAAGAAAAAGGTTACTAGTAACCATCCGCAGAAGAGGAAATGATAACTAGACAAATAATTGCTATAACTTGCACTTTAAGTGGTCTTTTATACCTGTGTTTTAGATTTTCAGAGCGTAAATAGTTTTGTCCATCTAATAATTGTGTTTCAGAGACACATTGATTATATTTATTAGATTTTCTTTTGGCAGTTTTGTGTGAAAAATATTCTGAAGCTCATAAAGAAAATTCTTACTGAGGTCTGTGTCGTCCACAAGTATGTTGTATTGAGCAAACAAGCAACTCGACAAGGATACAAATCTATTTCAATCCATCCCATTATTTTTTTTTTTCAAAGATCAAATTCTGTTTTCTGCCTTTTTCTACAGGTATATGGGCTCATAGTTGAGAGAGCTGTTAAGTACATTATCTTTCAGTACTTGCTGAGAGTTTTTATTTCCAGCTGGGACACATGGTAGGCTATGGACCATAATTAAAAGTACAAGCACTAATTGTCTGGAAGGTGTTTGTGTGCAGAGGGTGCAGCCACAGTACTAAGAAAACAAAAATATTTTCATACTTTGGATCCCTGATGCAGTTTTCAAGAGTTACTTGAAGTCTGAAAAATAATTACATTAAAGATTAAACAGTCTTCAGGAAAAGTTCTAACAATCGGGCAGAAAGAGCTTTGCTGTTTTTACTCTTAATACTTATATTGGAAGTGAACATTAAAGAAAATAAACATTTTCAGCAGCTCTGAGGTTTGGCATTTACAGCTATGGCATGAAGACAAGCAATAGTTTGAAAACAGGATTAAAACAAATTTGTGACATTTGTCCTGAGTTGTAATAAATATGAAGAGTGGAAGAATGTAATTGCACCACACATGCGATTAGATGATGATCAGGCTTAAAAAAAAGTATGAGTAGCAAGAATATAGAAATTGCCTGTGAATTTTTTTGGAACATCGTGCCTTGTGTAAGTAAATAATTTCTTCAAATAGAATAAAAGAAATGTCTTGAGCATACCTTGAAAGGTAAACATAAAATGAGCATTAAAATTCACTAAAGATTTATGAAAGAACTTCACCTCTTCCAGTCTTTGGTTTGAGGCCAATTATGTCCTGTAACACAGTCATTCATGAAATAGCGAATCTTGAAATAACTACCCAGCAGCTATCTTGCTGTCATCTACTTCTGTTTTGGTGGTGTTTTACTGCTGTTACTATATTAATTAGAAGAGTTCTTTATGCCATTTAGAAGATAGATTATGTGTTTTTAGATTATATATGTAGCTGTTAATGGGTTTTGGACATTGCTGAAGTTACATTGTATTTATGCTGGGGTATAAATCGAAAGTTACAAGATCTACCTCTTTTTTTTTTTTCTTAACACAGCCATAGTATTGCTAAAATAAACCAATTTCCTTGCTGATTTTCTTGGAATATAAGGAATAAAATTGGTATTTAGGTAGGATATCAAAGTACAGTGGCACAAATTGCATTTAAAAGGGAATCAAGATACCATACTAATTTCTGGCTCTGTTGCTTCAAATCAGATATCATGCTTTCCCTGTGATCTACATGAACCTTTTCCAGATAATTTCATGGCATTGTTTTTAAACTGAAGCAAGTTTTACATTTTGTCAGTCAGTTCTTCAGTAACTCAGGAGTGAGCAGTATAGTACCCCTCTTCCCTAAATTTTTGTACATTGAAATAGACTCCTTTCAAAGAGGAGAATAAATGCTGGAATTGGTACCTTGATAAAATAGTTACAATAAGCTGATGAGATTTTACTTTAGTTTCATAAAAACAGGAAAAAATAGGGGAGAAAGCATTTAAAGCTACATCTGAGTCGGTCTTTTTGTGCTTAAATTCCCCAAATTTAATGATACCATGTTCTTATGCCATCAAAAAGATATAAGGTATAAGATATAAAGATATTATACATGGCTTTTGTTTATACCATTCTTGCTGGTTTTTATTAAGTGTCTTCTGTGTTTCCATTCATCCTTTTAATTTCCTATCATAGTTACTCTCTCCAAGTCACTGATTTGTAAAACTGGACTTGTGGACTTGCTTGTATCTATATCCTGAGCTATTGCTTTCAGCAGGCTCTTCAGTTATTTAAAAATTAGCATCCTCTATAAAGGATTGGGTTCAGCCAGAAATAGAAAATTACCAATGTTTGACGTTCTTTGGACAGATAGGATATGGTATTACCCATAAGAGTCTTAACAGGGTTTTAGTCAGAATTATCCTCTTTTCCCCACTTCCTCTGGAACCTTTTAATACACAATGTAAGATTATTTGTAGAAATTTAGATCCAGCTGAACATTGCTTTCTTTGCTTGGGCAGACTTCAAAAGGTGTGTTTTTAAATGCATTTCAGCCTGGTCTGTCAAAACCTTCCCTCCCTGTATTTCCATGGTTTAATCATTTCACTTTGTTTAGTCTCATATATCTCAGGCCAAGTTGAAACTACAATTAAGAAATACTGTAGTGTGTCTTCCGTTCCTTCCTTATCCCCACACCTTCAGATGGAAAGGGTGGTTGTAACGTATTTCCCAAATGACTGCACAGAAGAGGCTATTACAGTTGTAGGAAACCTACATACACCCTACAATTTGCGTGTCCAGAGAAGGGCAATGAAACTGGTGAAGGGTCTAGAGCACAGGTGCTATGAAGAGCAGCTGAGGGAACTAAAGTTGTTTAGCCCAGAGAAAAGGAGGCTCAGGGGAGGCCTTATCAGTCTCTACAGCTACATGAAAGGAGATGGTAGTAGGGTGTGTGTCAGTCTCTGCTCTCAAGTATCAAGCAATAAGATAAGAGGAGATGGCCTCAAGTTGCACCAGAGGAGGTTTAGATTGGATATTATGAAAGATTTTTTTCACCAAAAGGGTTGTCAAGCACTGGAACAGGCTGCCCAGGGAAATGGTGGAGTAACCGTCCCTGGAGGTATTTTAAAGATGTGTGGACGTGGCACTCAGGGACGTGGTTTAGTGGTGGCCTTGGCGGTGTTAGGTTAATGGTTGAAGTCAATGATCTTAAGGGTCTTTTCCAACCTAAACAGTTCTATGATACGATGCTTTCACTGAAAGTGATGAGCCAGTGTCATCCAGGGAAGAGGCTTCTGTTGAGAGGTCTGGATGCTTCACTGTAGTAGTTTAGCATTTCCCTGCTGTGCAGCTTTGGGTAGTTCACAAGTCACTTTACCCCTTGATGCTGGACTAGACTAAACCTTATGAGCTGGAGAACATCTTTTGGGCTCTCCTGAGAGCCTTTGAAAACTGAACACACTTATTTACTGCTAATAGTATTTCTTATATGAATTGGGTTAGCCTCGTTATTTTAGTTCTTATTTCTTACTCCTGTTACGTGCACACTTTTTTGTATTTGTTATGTGTCTGAAGGGTCCTTTGCTATTTGGCAGTTTAGATTTTCCAGTATGAAGGTATCTTTTAATTTTGAGTTCTATGTTTTTCCCTTTTTGACTTTGATCTATTTCTGCTCCCAAAGCCACAAGTATTATTTAAAACTTTTTGTACTTAAGTCTGAATGTTAATAAGGTCATGAGATTATCCAGTTTGACACTCCCAAATTAATTCCTTAATTCCTTTTGTTGCTTAGTGTATTGCCATTGTGAAGTGTGACATAAGTTGATATCCATAAAGAAAGATACTGTTCTCCACATAAAAATACCCTACTTAACAGAACTTCTCTTGCTTTATTATTTCTTTACAGTGATGATTCTGGATGAAAATAAGGAACCAGTGAAGGCAAAGACTTTAGGAAATATTGTGGTAAAGTAAGAAAACTAAGTATCTTACAGTTAAGAGAAGGTTCTTACAAGGGTTGATTGTCTTTTGACCAAAATTTATAGATACATAATAATAATGGAAGTAAGAAGAGTTGAAAAAGCGTGGCTGTCTCTGATATTACTGCCAAACTGCCAGAACATTTTATGTTCATTAATGTTGAAAAATTGCAGATGAAATTGTGTGAGTGAGTGTGTGCGGATTGCTATTTTGTTTTTGTTTTTTGTTTTTTTTCTTAAACTACAACAGTTTACCATTTTCTTAATTACCAGTCTGTTGGCACAGGATTGAGCCTCCCTGTTGGGATTTATGAGCCAGATACTGAATCATTCTCTTCACTATTTTATCTTTCAGTTCAGTGATATAGTACAGCTGTGCAGATTGACATGCTTTGGTTTATGGGTGTGATGTTGCCTTCTCTTTCACTATCTCCTAATCCCAATTGAGGAACATTCTTAGATGAAGATGTTTTTTCTGATCTCTGTAAAAACAGCCATTTGTATCTGCATGTGCTTTGTATGAAAAAAAAAATGCCCAGTGTTCGCTTGTGTTGGTACTTAGGCAAAATACATACAGGAAAAGAGTCCAGTGAAAAAAAGAAAAGGAAGAAACCCTACTGTACATCATGTAGGTGATTTTTTTGTACCATTTACCAGACTACTGTCAGGTGAGTTACGGGAGCTTCAGTATTTTTTCTGAAACTATACCTTTCTTAGCTCCTTTTCTTGAATAAAGGAGCCTCTGTTAGATAGAAGTGTGAACATCAATTGCATTTCTTTTATCTTACCTTCTGCCATCTCAGTTACCAGAACCTTTTCTTCTCTAAACTCGCTAGGCTACTGCTCCCGCCAGCCCATGCCAGCTCTGTATGCTGGATGTTTCATAGGCTTTTAGCAAATGGCATTTTCCTTAGACAGATGCCTTCTTTGCGATTTACGTGTTGGCTGGAGTCTTCTCTGTTTTCAGTCACAGAAAATACTTCAGTTCTGATCACTTCTCAACTGCCAGCAAATACAAGTCCCAAAAGAAATGCTTTTGTCCACTTCTTTTGTGGTAAAATTTAGGAGAGTTGTGGTAACTTAGAGCCTTCACTGCTTGCTTAGTTGAATGGAAGGAAATAGAAAAATTAACATTAACCTTCGGTGAACTGAAATTTGATCAAAAGCCAAAGCATTGGGACAGATGTACCGATTTTGATGAGTTCTCAGAGAGAGAAGTTAGCTGAGGATTGAGCTGGGGATGAGACTGTCAGAGCTACAGTCACTGGAGTGTGCTGCAGATGTGCAGCGCTAAAAATGCAGTCTGGCTGGCTGCATAGAGCTTGCTTGGGAGTTGGAGTTGCTGAGGTGTGGAGGATTTTTGCTCAGCTGATCTAAGGTAACTAGACCACTGTGGACACTGAGGTAGTATCACGTGAAGTTACTGAACTGTGTGACACAGACACATCTTTTCAGGATGAAGTCTATATCCTTCCTAATTTTCAGCATCTTGGGCTAAGCCACCAGGACACATGGGCATGTGTTTAAGTGCACACACAATCTCCCCTGAATCAGCAGACTCATTTTTAGATGTAGTTTTCCTATGACATGTATAGGATTGTGCATTTATTCTGTTGCTGAGTATGAATAATTGAAATTGCTCCAGCCTTTAATAGACTGTAGTTTGCAGTATAAGTAATCCAGGTCAGAGTGGAGGGCTGTCTTTTGAAGCTCTCACCTCTGTAGAGCCTGATGACACGACAAAATGTAACCTTGTAATCAATAGGGAGAGAGAGAAAGGTATTTTATAAGAAAATTGATCCTACCTGTCTTAGGCATTCAGCTAGGCTGGAATAAATCGCATACCAGATGTGCTCATGTCACTCCACCAGCTGCAGGGATGACACAGTTCGCTTAGGGTGGGTGCATAGTGTTATCTACCAAAAGTGAAGTGAAATGAACTCCATCCCTAGCAACTCTGCCAAACAAGTTTAACTATACCTACTAATAGGTAATGTTGGTAGACGTGTGCATATATTTTTGAGTCATTACTATCTTTATCTTTAAGTGACTGTCAGGAGTGCATATTGCCATATTGGAAGATCTTGTTTGGGATTATTGTAAAACTCTGAAAGCCAGAATTTACCTACCCTAATGTGGCCCGACACTTTGGCATTTATCTCAAGGGACTGCAAATGTGTTTATATATTATTTTTTGTTGTTTGTTTTGTGTTGTTTTGTTTTATCTCATCTTCTGCTGCAGTCAAATAAACTGATAGGGAAAAAGAGAAAAATTTTGCTTGTGGGATTTTTTGGGGGCTTTTTTTCTTTCGTTGGATCACTCAAGAAAGAGTAATGGCAGAGGGACACTATTATTTTATGATGTCCATATGTATTGTAATGTCCATTCTGAAACTGGGGGGAGAGTAAGGAGCAAAGAAATTACATTGTATCATTAACATAGTCGATATGAAACCAGTTCTGAGGTAGTTTAACTAGCACCACTCTTTCTCTTTTTTCTGATTCAATCTTTTGAGACACAGGATCTCTTAAAATTCATTCTGCAGCTTAACCACCCCCCCAAAAAAAGCACACCAAGAAAACAAGACAAAGGTATTGATAAGCTTTAGAAGGTGAAGTGTAGATTTTTAACACTTCTAACTTTTGAATCTTTGGACTGTTAATAGAATTTGGGTTTAGGTCATGATTTGCAGTGTCTTAATGCTTTGTGCCAGGTTTCATTCTGGTAAGTGACAATTTGCTGCAGTGTTTAGTTGGGTTGTTTTGCTCGTAAAAATCTGTGGCCGTTACCTTAAGGCATCACATTTTCTATGTTCTGCTTCATTGAGCTAAGCTGTTATTTAGCTGTAAATGTTTTTCATTTTTTGATACAGCTAGTTTTCATAAAGCCCTCCTGCAAATAAGCTTTTCTTCTCTTCAGCTCTTCAGCAGGCTTCTACATGTACAGACTCCTTAAAAATAGCAAGGATGACCCTTGCTACTAGCAGTGTTTGTTTGTCACCCCAGGGACACGTCCCCATGCAGCTAGAGTAAAATGGAGAGGGTCAAGACAGTTTTGAGTATTACTCTGTCGTACACTGAGCAGCAAAATAGTGTGTACTGTTTTAGAAAAGAATACAGGTGTTTGCTTTTATCTGCAGCATACACGAGTTGAGAAATATTCTTCAGTATTTCCTGGAGAGGAGAATGGCCACACACTGCCTTCAATGCCAGCTGTGCAGAAGTGGTATGCTGCTGCTCTTGGTTATTTTTATCTCAGTCTAACTCTTGCTAAAGACTGTTGTGGGCTGCTTGAGGCCTGCAGTGCTCATAAGTATAGTATTTAAAATTTCTGTTCTTACAATAGAGTTTTGAACTTTAATTTAATCCTGCAGAAGTGAAGTACTTTAGAAAGGTAATTCTTACATCTAATTACTCCATCTTCCTACTCAAAGTACATTCTTTTCTTTACTCATCTGCCAACTGAAACCTGTTGAATTTTTTTCATATAATGAGGTCTTCTGTCATACAGGGTAGTTTACCTGGACAATGCAATAATATTTTTGACTTCACAAGTCTTTCAGGATAAAGTAATCAAAATCAGTGTCACAACACTGATGAAAATGAAGATGGGAAAATGAAGATGACTGCAGCTCATGAGGGTGGGCTTTTTTGAATTGTTTCTAAGTTTACTTGGTGTTTTTTCTGAGCTAGAATCTTTGGACATGAAAAATTCTGAGGATTTATTCTGAAGTGAAAATGATAGCAGCAACTACCTCCATTTCCATTAGCAAGGCCAGTCTGATTTAGTGTCACACTTCTGCTAGCATTGTTCTGACCTACCTGTAATTATTATACATTAAAAGTGTGTGTGTGTAACTATGATTAGCTTTTGTCTGTTCTCATGATCATAGAATCATTAAGGTTGGAAGAGATTAAGATCATCGAGTCCAACCGTCAACCTAACACCACCATGCCTACTAAATCATGTTATGGAGTGCCATATTCACCCACTTCTTGAACACCTCTAGGAATGATGCCTCCACCACCTCCCTGGGCAGCCTGTTCCAGTGCCTGACTACTCTTTCAGGATATAAATTTTTCCTAACATCCAATCTAAACCTCCTCTAGCATGACTTGAAGCCATTATGTCTTGTTCTGTCACTAGCCACATGGAAGAAGAGACCAACACCTACCTCTCTACAACCTCCTTTCAGGTAGTTGTAGAGAGCAATAATGTCTCCCCTCAGACTTCTCTTCTCCAAACTAAACCGCCCCAGTTCCCTCAGCTGCTCCTCATATGGTTTGTTCTCCAGACCTTCTACAGCTTCATTGCTCTTCTCTGGACATGCTCCAGTGCCTCAATGCCCTTCTTGTGAGGGGCCCAAAACTGAACGCAGTATTCGAGGTGCGGCTTTACCAGTGCTGAGTACAGTGGGACAATCACTTCCCTGCTCCTGCTGGCCATCTTATTTCTGATACAAGCCCGGGTGCTATTGGCCTTCTTGGCCACCTGGGCACACTGCTGGCGTGACCAGGAACATAAGGAACATTATCAAAAAGAAATCCCATTTAAATTCCAGTGCAGTGGGAAACTCAGTTTTACTCTTTTACATTATAAAGATTGTAAACTTATTATTCTTTATGTTCACTCACAACAGCAAGAGGACTACATTTGCCGTATACCCTTTCTATCCAGTGAGTAATACCTGCCAGTTAATTTCCTGGTAGATCCTAGTTACATTTCCTCTAATGTTTGTATAGATAATTTTGTGCCATAATAATGTGGGTTTACAAGATAAGTATTTACAAATTTGTTTTACCAATCTCCACTGCACAGAATCACATAAATATTTATGTTCCATATTCAGAAAGGGGTGAGACAATGTAGTTACATTGTACAGCAATTCTGAAGTACTTTGGTTGTGTTGGTTAAATTACATTTAAGAATAGTGACTGTGTGAGAAGCTCTGCAGACTATTAATGTTGTGGGAGTTTTCCCATGAATTTGGGATTAGTGGAGGAAGAGGAAGGAAAATGAAAATCTGGCAATAGTTAAGGTGATTCAAACGATTACCCACCCCATTATATAGAGTAAAACCATGCAAAACTTTATGTACAGTGCTGTAAGAGTGTAAAGTATTGAAAAATAATATTTATTATATTTATAATAGGTTTTATAAAGAAAGGGTCATGATAAATTTACAGGTTTATATAATTTTAGGCTTTAAGTTAGCTGAATAGAAATGTGACAGTTCTTTTGAAGCAAATACCGTAATGTTAATATCCTTTTGTGGAAGACATGTTCAGAAGTAAGCAACCCATTCAAATTTCAGTATTTGTGGTACTGTGTTCAATCCTTATACAGTATTTAAAGAGCAAATAGATGTTCAGTAAAAAGCTTAGTCATTAGTATTTCTTATAATGCATTTAAAAAAACCCCAATCTATGTCTATGTGGATTTCTGAAGCAACCTGAAGTCAGGAATGTAATCATTAAGATGCATAGTAGAAATGCTAACTAAAAGAGCTTTGAGGGAAGAAAAGGGAATGAAAAAGATGTCATCTTTTGCAGCACAGTGTAATACTTTGATATCCTGTTAAAGAAAATAATGAAAGATGTTGTAAAACTTGATGGGTGAACATTTGGGCATTCTAACCTGGGATACGGACATGAGAAAGATCCCAGCTCTTGTTTGCGCTCTTCCCCTTCCTAGGAAGAAAAGGAGGCTGGGGGACAATGGCAGTTTTTTAAGATAATGAAAGCAAGGGGAAACTTCATCTGAAGCCAAGAAAGGGGTATAATGTCCTTAGCTCAGAAGAAAACCAGATAGAAGCTACCTGAGATGCCACAATAGCCACTGCAGATCTAATTGTTACAAAGTGTCTCAGTAATTAATGCTGTCAATTTTTCTTGTTTTGTGTGACACTATTGCTATTTTGTACTTTTAAAACAATATATTCTTTTATAATTAAATTTGATGCAATAATAAAAAACATGCTTAATATTTTGAATTTTCCTTCTATGAATGTAATAATCCCCCAAATTCAAGTACTTACTGAGACACACTAAGAAACGTCTCTTTCTCATATGTAATAGAGTGTCTGAAGAGGATCAAGCTATATCTCCATTGCCTGAGTTGTTTTTCTTTTTTGTCATTTTATTGATGTACTTTGCCATTTTGGAAATGGTGTTTAATGTTTTCCTGTTTTTTTAAATATAAAATAAACAAATGAAAAATTACATAAGGTAGCAGGAAATTAAAGGCAACCCAACCGAGGGCATGTTTCAGCCTGGTCTGAGTGGCTTGGCCTCAAGGAAGAATGCTGGAGGGAGAAAAGTGTTGCTTGTAAAACCATGCAAAGAAAATGTGTCATCCTCATAGACCACTTGTAATAAGTTCTCATAAGTAAAGGTCATACATCTAGGAACAGTGAAAATCTGCTAGATCTATAAGATGAAAGACTGTACCCTAGCAAGCAGTGGCTATCAAAGGAGCTTTTTATGTTACAGTGGGTAAGCCACTGAAAACACAAAATCTTTGAATGAAATATAGCTGCCAGTGTAACTGAGCAGGGAATATGATACCTTGTTATTCAGTAGGGAAACTGAAAAGGAGCTAATACTACTGTCTGTGGATGTGATCTTAGTGAAACCATTAATGCATTATTTTCAGTTCTTATGTCTGTATTTCAAAAGGCTATTGAGAAAATGGCTCAGTTTTGGTGTCGATATGAATGAGAGCAACTTGGGTGCTGGAAAGCTTGGCTTAAAGAAACTTACAGTTTAACTTGTGGTATGTAGTCTATCCAAGATCAGTTAAGTGATGACTTTATCAAGGTCGGGAAATACCCACAGGACAAAGACTTTTCAGAGAGACTGGTGTTTAATCCAGCATAAAGAAATAGGAAGCTGAAGCTAGACATATTCAGATGAGAAGTAAAATACATAATTTGAACATTGAAATATTAAATCATTGGAACAAAGTCTTGGGAATATGGTGGTTTTAGTTTTCTTTGACACCTCTAGGTCAAACCTGGATATCTGTCTTAAAGATACACTGTCATTTAATCAGAAGTTATGGGCTTGAGACCGGATTTAGTAGATGACATTCTTTAAGATGTGTTATATGGGAAGTCAGATTAGATGGTCGTGATGAATCTGTGCAAAAGATTTCTCTCCCTGCCAGCCACCCACATGGGGTTTTTATCAGCTTTGTCTTTACTGTTTACAAGTGAAACAATGAGTAGGACCTTCAGTGGGGGAACAGTCTGGCCAATGATGGGTTTTCTGACAGATTTCTGTCTAAGTACATGTGAATAGCATTTGAACTTCCTTTACTTTTAACCTTTTCCAAGTAGTTTCACTACTTTTTGGTGCTTTCTGTCTTCCCCACTGAACTATAATATTTTTCATGCAAAATCCACACTGAAACCAACTACTTCTGTGACCTCTTTCAGCTAATTAAAGCAATATTTCATGCAGACTGGTGAATGTTGAAGATGCTCTCTCTTCTCTTGCCCCTTCTCCATTCTTTTTCCAGTGCTGTTCTTCCTTGTATCTTAAAAAAGCTTCTAGATTCCAGATAGCTTTTGAACTTGCAATCAAAAATTTTAAGAGTGATGTATATGCACAGCACTACATCAATGCTGAGTAATAATATAGCTGCCAGTCAAGATGATTTAGTTGCATTCACAAACCCAAACTCATTTAGCTATGGCTTATACTTGCTTTGACTGGCTGTAATGAACAGCCTGTGAGCACCATTGTCTACCATAAAATAAAAGGATGTCTTTCCTGAAACTCAGCAAGGTGGCATCTCTAATAGTTTTTGACTTTCATTTGTACTTTCAGAAATCTGCTTTTCTCTGTAAATTATCTTTTGAGTGCTTTGTCTGTAATTGCTTTGTTCCATCAACAAGGAATCTTACATCATTTTGATGAGTGGCATCCTGAAAGGATGACACACGGAGTCAGATTTTCTTGAGCTAAGCTAAAGGTGGGCTGTTCTGTGTAAGGTCAGCCACTGTTGTATGAAAAATAAATGAACTGTGAAACAAGGCTTAAAAAACAGGTAATTTTTGTCCTTTAAAATTCTCTAGCAGAAAACAGTTACTGAGAAAGCAGTTTTTCTGTGCCAAGCTCAGCTAATCTGCCTGTTTCTCCACTTTAAAGTGAAATTACCTTCTTATCTTTGTAAAATGTAACCAGAGTGGATCTGTGTAAAATGAACCCATATAGTTTACATCATTAATTTACACAGTTTACCTAGTTTGCCTGGTGCTGTGCTAAATGTGTTCAACCTTGAAATGAGAAATGGGCCTGGATCTGTATTCCTGTAGTTCTGCAATTGTCACCTTAATTTCACTGGAGTAAATGGAGAATTGCATCATTTGTACGGCTGTTGCTGTACTGGTGAAAAATTGGCTTGAGTGAGATAAAAATTCAGACCTGTACATCATCTTTGAAGTTTGACATCCAAGTTCAGGTGCTTTAATTCACCTCAGTGTAGGTTTTTGGCTTGAACCTTGACTTGAGTTTGAAACTGTGTCTATTCTTTGTTGGTTGAATGGGATGAGTTGACTGTAGTTAGCTTGATCCAATATAGCTGGTAACATATTCATGTTGTAGAAAGAGCTGACAAGCTTGTCTTGTATTTATATTTGTTGAAGTTTGTGATGTTCCTCTCCAGAAGGAAGAGCAATGATGAGATAGAAGGTGCAACCAAAGTTATGACCATGTGAAAAAACTAAGCAAGAATAATATATAAAGGAGAGCTTATCTGACAGCAGATGCAAAGGCTCAATGCTGGCTGAATTGTGGCTTGGCATGCAGGATGAGAGAGAGAGAGAAGTTAACAGATAGCTAGAGAAATACAGTAAATATGTCCCAAAGGGAAGCCAAGCAAAGCAGCTTCCTTTTATATTGTAATCAGTGTGATGTCAAAAGTGGAAATAATGATAAAGTAACCTGCCTTCTACTATCTTCTTCTGTGCTTCTGTTGCTTGTGAAAGGAAAGCAGACCCATCTCTGGGGCAGTCATGCTTACATATGCATACTGGACATTTTGGGGTCAATATATCCCCCTAATAAAAGTAACCCCTAACTACCTTGAGTATCAGCCCAGTGCTTGGACAAAGTGGCAGCGGTTTTTAAATTTAGAACTTTTGTAGATGTGTGTTATGTTTTCTGGAGGGAACAGACCCAAACCCAACATCTCAAAATGTTCCTTTTTTATGGAGGAGTTTCAGGTTGCTCTTATTTTCTGACAGTCTGATTTTTGGTCTTCTGGCTCCTTTCACATAACTGTGATGCAGGCTTGCTCCCTTTGAAATTCATGGCAGCGTTCCCACTGTCAGCAGTGGGATGGAGTATTTTTTGCTCTTATTTTAATCCTGATGTCCTGGCAAAATTCCAATACATGTAATGTTTTGGCAAGATAAATTCATCCTTTATTACTTTCATTAACTATTTGTGTTTGCACAGCACCTAGAAATTCTAGTTAGCCATGATGCTAAGAACTTCACTATTATGGATTAATTGTATGTGCCCATAGCTCTGGAATTATTTTGCCTGGAAGATGGACACATGGAAGATGGCCTTCAGTTTTTGCTTAGTAGATGGAATGGAGTCGTAACTGCAAGAATTGTTTTGCAGAAAGCCATGGAGGCACTTTCAGACTATGTCTGTGTTGTGCTATGTTTTGCTCCATAGAGATACCTGTGGTAACCAGTAGCATAGCAGTCTGATTTCCATAGACTCATGAAATACGCACTGTGGATGTACCTATCATTCCAGCTTTCCTTTTTTTAAAAAGAACCTGTCAACCACAAAAAACTCACACCCTCCCCAACCCCAAACGGTGGGAGAAAGCATTATGTTTTTGGTGATAAGTTGCATACTTCTGTGTTTAGTTTTCAAAACAATTACAGTTACAGAAAAAAAACCAAAAACCTTTCTGATTTCAACAATAGAATTGGTTCATCTGTTCAACTGCAAAGTATTCAATAGAGCTGTGGAGAAATTATTAAGGACTTTGTCAATATGAAGCATCCTTTCTCTCCCATCACAAAGATGTTTCAGACTGTTAAATAAATTTAACATGCAAAATTTGCAAAGACAGAGGGTGTTACGAATTGCTATGCTATTAGCAACTAGGCAACAGCCATAATAACTACCATTCTCTAGTGGTTTTTATTTAATCTAAACAAGAGATTTTTCTTTTAATCTCATTCGTACACAAACAGCAGGATCAATATGTTGTTTTCCTAATTTTATTTTCAAGGCAAATATACTTTAGGTCATGTCTGTGTATCACAAGGATGCTTATTAAGCTTGAAAGGTTTAAAATAGGCCAGTGAATTCCCTCAAATGGGCAGAAGCCAACCTGTTGTCCCAAAGCTTAGGTGACTACCTGGGAAGTGTCTTGGCATTTCTGGCCTTGCCTCAACCATAATTGCAGGGACTATGATTTGTAGGATGCATTGAACAAGACCTGTAGAGAAGGTAATAATATTTGTAGTAGTATATGTTAATTGAGCTGAATTAAGCTGAAAAAACCTGGGATTGTAAAAAATCATGGATTTGAATCAGTTGAATTGAATCATTAGTTGATATGGCCTTTTCAATGTAGCTTGTACTTTTTATAGCTTATTTAGGTAAAAGAAAAGTGTTGCTATGCTACAGAGGGGTTTCAGTGCTAGAGATGTTGACTTCTGTTGTCACAGGGACATTATCAGAGAGAAAATAAAATACCTCTGGCTAAAGATTTGCTGGTTAGGAATGTAGGCATAGGCTAGTAAAATTTGTATAAGGCATTTATGATTGTATCTGTAAAAATAAGCTTGCTTGCATAATCATTCTCTCTCTGTTACTAGGGTTAAGCTTCATAAAACTTGTGTTTATATGCCCAAATATGTGTCTCTTAGACAGTTACAGTAAGCCGTGTTTAACCCCATCAGAGCTTTGAAGGAAGAAACAACCACTTCATTGTTAGCTGAGACTTCTGTAGCCTCTCTTCTTCTGGCAGATGTGGATGTGAAGTATCCCACATTTTGTCATGCCCATATCCTTGGCTGAGGAAGGGGTGTATAGTATGCATTGAAAAACTCAACTAATGAAGCAGTCCAGAATTTTGCAGCTTCACTTAAAAAAAAAAGTCCATTTATTTTAGAAAGTTCTGAAAATGGCTTTTATCAATGTACTTTCAAAGAACTCCTCAAATGATTCAAATATTATGCACAGTTTAAATAAAAAGAAAAGCATTTTTATTCAGATTCTCATGACAGAAGTAATTTGAGTTATCTTCAGTTCTGTAAAAAATATGTTTTATAATTCATATGTGTATGAATGTGTGTGTGTGTTAGAGAAAGAGATACCTATAGTCATTAAGTTGTCTGTATCATAGCATATACGCACACATTTCTGACAGATGCCTAATCCTTGGAAATGTTGGATGGTGAATGCCGATAACATATTATAGTATGGTATATAATATTTACTAGACCAAACAATCATTTTAAAGAATGCCAGAGATGCTTATGTTAAATAAAAGATATGGTTTGGATACAGTTGAGAGCTATATGCATGTGGTCACAACAAATATATGGTCTCTTTGATCTGTTACTATTAAGCTGAACTGTTTTCTGATTGTATAGCCAATGATTGTTTAACTTGAATATAAGGTAAGAATGGAGAGCATGAGTTGTACTTGTTATATGTATGTTTCTTACTACTTCCCTCTGTTTTTATTTAAGGTTGCCTTTGCCTCCTGGAGCATTCTCAGGTCTTTGGGAAAATCAGGAAACATTCCAGAAGTTATATTTCCAAAAATATCCAGTAAGAATTACGAAGTGATTTATATAAACTTTTGATAATCCTGCAGAACTGAATGACAGTCAATTTAAACTGGATAACATGTGAAATTATTATATCTTATTTTAATGGGAGAACTTTGATATACGCCTTATACAATTAAAAACATGTTTAAAACATTTCAAGGTAAAACTTCCTTCATGCATACTGTTTGGTTTTTTTTTTAATATCTGAAACAGAAGAAGTAAAACCTCAAGCTTCTGAACCTAAAAGTTGTTTTATGTCATTTGATCTAATAAAAGATGGAAGCCTCACAACCTTAGACTAGCATAGGTTCAAATATACTATGTGCAGTCACTCTAACCTAGTATCAGTCCAAAATAGGCACTTGCCCACTGTGCACCTAAATACATGGAGGCTCCTTACTGCATTAATTATGTTTCCTTGTCAGATGAACTATCCAAGGGCTGGCTTCCTCCTTTCTTTGCAGAAATAAAATTGGTCCTGTGTGAATGTCCAAAACGGAAGGTTTGGCTCAATAAAAGTAAATAAGTGAATGTATCAGGCAAATCATTTTTTGTGTGCACTTGCATCGTGATGATCATGAAGTCTGTTTGGATACAGAAACAGGAATATCTTTGGGAACAATTTGATGACTGTCATTATATTGCAACAGTTCCATTTTCCTTGTCCAGATTCAGGCAAAAACATTCTCGAAGCTGTCAGGGATCAAAGTAAGCAGAGTTGGAAAAAAATCCAGGTTTATGTATTGTCTTCTGTTCTTTTTTAACAAAGACTACAAAACCTTTCAAGAAAGGTAGCTGTGTGGTATATTATGACAGAAGAATAATGAAAAATGTTACAGAATTAAATCTGTAAAAAACCCCGTATTTAAGTTGAAACAGTTTTGTTTGTTGGTTTCATGGAAAATGAATAGGTGCTTATAGTAATATTTCTGAGTGTATTTTTCGTTGTCTTGTGTTTAGGGATATTATGATACTATGGATGCAGGCTATATGGATGAAGATGGCTATTTATACGTCCTGTCTCGAGCTGATGATGTGATCAATGTTGCTGGACACAGAATTTCAGCAGGCGCGATTGAAGAGGTTAGCATTGACTGACACTAAAATAGAAAGGTGAAAGATGAATAAAGAAAGCTAAGACTGAAAATCTCAGAAAAATCTCTCATTTTCTTTTGGCTCTTGATTGCATTTCCATTGGTAATTATAACCAAATAATTTATTTTACAGGTCCTTCCTATTAAGGTGCTTTCCAGGACTATAAAGCACATTCCAACCCAATACATTCTATGATTCTAGTCAATAACAAGCAGTTTGTACCATGGGATTGATAAAACAGGCATGATTTGATATTTAAAGGTGGAGTTAAGGGGCAATATGGTAGCATGGGAAGTATTCCTGTGAACTCTGGTAACATATTTATTAGGGAATACATTAAGATAATGTAGGATCAGTGTGCTAAGTAGTTTCACCAGCTACTGTAGTTACTTAGGAGTAGAAACTTTTATTCCTAAGATACAGGTTTTAGTTGTGTTTTTTTAAAGTGCTTGGTGTTGGCTGAATTCTTTTCACATAGACTCATATTCAGTGCTTTTTCCTGATTTGAAGAGCTGTTTTGTCTCTTATCATAGGAGGGGTGCTAAATGAACAATGACAATTTCTGTTAAAAAACCCTGCTGTTAAATTGAAAGTCATTAATGTAACTCAAAAAGTTGAAAATAGTGCAGCTCATAATAGTATCTGAATTTCATATCATTGTTCACTCGCCTCTCTGGAACCGCTGGGATTGATTGCCAGTTACAAATTTCCCTGATGACATATCAATTGCATATTCAGGGAGTACAGGAAAAAGTGTACTGGGCATGTACAAGGGAAAAATACACTTTTAAGAACTTTGAATTTAACTGTTCACCGAGTCGCACACTAATCTGGTAGTCATTTTTTACTTTATAATTCTTTTAGCATAGTGACTATTTTTTTTTTCAAGGTTAGAAAACTTAAGAGAGACTAGAAGAAATTCAGATTGATTACACAGAAGTGAACAAATTGAGGTAAACATAGGTAATCCTTCAAGGATTGGTCAGTGAGGGAGCTGAACCAGCGGTTGCCCTGACTGGGGTCTGAGGTGACACAAAGGTGGCTTTCAGTCTGCTCAAACCTATTCCCTTTGAAGTCAGTTTTTTGTGTTCCTTCACTAAAGTGCAGCAAGGAGTTTCATCCTTGCCCCTTCCTGCTCTGCTGCTCAGGGGCTGAGCAGGGCACTGTTTCTTCGCTTCAAGCTGAATCTGAAGCTAGAAAAAATGATGAATGGAATTGCCTCCTCAGCTGTGTTACTTTCGTATCCATTGTCCTGAGCTTCATTCTGAGCTCAGTGGCTCTGTTTTTCTCCCTGCTAGTTGA
>NW_010158811.1:24598-25236 GCF_000695765.1 Mesitornis unicolor | reverse complement strand
CCCTAGAAACAAAAAATGTTTCATCACTCCAAAATTCTAGCAGCTTTTCTATTCACCTTTTGAACAAAGCTAATAAACAAGAGCATTGTTAATGCATGCACAGCAAATTGCTAGTTAAATGGGAAAGCATTAACAAGACCACAATTAGCTCTTCAGTAAGATCAGTAAATACAGAATTAAAGGTTCATTGAATCGCCATCTAATTAAGTGACAGTCACCTTGTTGAGCAAGTATATTATCTGCATTTACATTATAGCTGCATTACAAACTTAGCAAGTTTTTCCTTAGTGCTTTGACTAAGAATTTCAGCTTTATTATGTTCCAAACAATTAGTTTCTTTGTCTAAGGTATCTGTTAGTATCACTGGAGCTCTGTCTTTACTGCAATGCAGTAGATGTTACTGTTTGCTTTGGCAATCAGTGAATGTTAGCCATTATGGTAACCTCAGCCTGTGTTGATCCATCCATCCCTTTTGTCTGTACATGTATAGTGTCCCTGTTTGCCTTGACTCTTTCTGAAAAAGCACAAATCAAATCTTGCCTATCCAAGACAACAGACTTGAAATTGAGAAATTTAGCATGAGAAATCCCCTTCCTGATTTTGGGGTTTCAGTCTGCTGCCACATTAGACATCCATCC
>NW_010158811.1:6351-24585 GCF_000695765.1 Mesitornis unicolor | reverse complement strand
TGCCTTTTCACTTTCTTGAGATTTTTCTTAGTTTTAAACAATTTTAAATGTCTAGTGCTGATTCTGTTCTTTTCAGCTGTTTTACAAAGTTTGATAACTTTTAATTAGTATTTACACTTTTAATCATTTGAAATTAGCTGTCCCAAAGTCAAAAGGCATGTTGACAGGAATTTGAATAGATTGAAGAAAAGCATTAGAGTGACTGCAGTATTCCACCTTAACATAAGACTTTTATGAACAAGTGACAGACTGAAGTGACACAATCAAGCTACTACAAAACAAGCTGACAACAGTTAAATCTCTACCATAGGAGTCCTGTTGATGCCTGATAGGTAATTATGATATTGATGGTAATGTCCGATTACTGGAGACCTTTTTCCCATGTTTTTGTGGAAAAGAATAGTTACTCTGGTCATAGGCCCTACTAGTCTGCTTTTCCATAATTCATTGCCTTTTCTTATTTTTATTATGTATGGCAATCAAGTTGCTGTGGTCATGGTCAAGAAGTCAGGGCAGGAAAGAATGGGTATTTATAGCAGGAAATGGAATGAATTACTGAGGCTCTGGACTAGAAATGACTGAACCGCCTAAGTGTATGTGATGCACTGAAATACCATGGAGATTTGGAGTTGCGTAAGATTCATTCCTGTATGATTTGTCAGTTTGGATACAATGACTTCTAGACAAAGTAGGTTGCATCTGAATTCAAGTGTACTTGTGTATATTTAGTACAGAATCTCTCACTTTTTTCCCTAAAAGCGAGTTGAGAGTTTGAGATACTAGTGCTACTGTCCATCACTTGCATAATTGTGTGTAGTAGGAAGGAGGACACTCTAGTTTAATTCCATTTTTTGTCTTAAGAAGGCTGAAACCTAATGTTTCCAAGAGAGTGAGCTGAATGAAGCTGGCTGCCAGCTGATGTTGGGCCTGTATTTGGCTTTTGGTGAAACTATGCCTTTGTGCAGCAAAGAATGAAAAAAATAGGAGTCGGAGAGAAAGAACCCATATCACCTTATAGCCCTGTAGTAGGAGTGTTTCTGTGGTTTTGGTCTTTACTCCACACACTCCATGTTATTCGTAATGTTAGACTAATGTTATTTGTTCCAGCAAAGGTCTTCCAGCAAAGGCTAACAAAAACAAAGATGCAATACTCTCCCAAAACTATAAGGAAATCACCTTTGCTTTGTTCTATATTTGTATGTTGTGCTGCCATAGCTTTTATTTCTTATGTTTGTTTGAAAACTATGTGTAATTGTGTACGAAAGTGTACACATATATGCATCTGCAACTTGTCACTGGAATCCCGAGGTGTACTGACTAAATGCTTTTTGCTGTCAAAATGCAAGAAATAAGACTATTTTTTATGTCCATGCCTATGGATTGTTTTCACTGAAATGTCCAGTTATTATTTCAGTTTAGTTTTGTTTTCTGTTCCTCAGTGTGTTCTCTTCCATCACGCTGTGGCAGACTGTGCTGTTGTGGGCCAGGAGGATCCTTTAAAAGGACACGTTCCATTTGCACTGTGTGTACTGAGAGAAGGTGAGAGCTCGCTGATACCAATCTTACTAAGACTTGCAAAAGCCCCAGAAAAGGTAAAGGATATGAATTTTTTGACTAGGTATAAAGACCGAAGAGGAAAAGATTTTGAAAGAGATTGTTGAGCGAGTTCGAACCAACATTGGTCCAGTAGCAGCTTTCCAGAAGGGGGTGTTTGTGAAGCAGCTACCAAAAACACGCTCTGGCAAGATACCACGTTCAGCTCTTTCTGCGCTTGTCAGTGGAAAGCCATATAAGGTACGTTGGAGATGCATGCTTTAATGAATTAGGCACATGTGCACATCCAAAGGTACAACATCATGGTTTTGATTCTCTAGACCATTCTACAAGTGGTCCATGACTTCAGGTAGTACATTATATTTTATTTCTAATGTAGCTTACCCAAAAGATTTTCATGGTCCAGAACTTTCCAAATATTTTTTTCTTGATTGCTTTTAAAGGCTAGATTTAGAGGATTCTTTGAATGAAATTCTGCTTTATTGTTGAAGGATGGCAATCTACTATCATGTGCTTCTGTATATTCTTCATTTTCAGGTAACACCGACCATTGAAGATGCTAGTGTGTTTAAACACATTGAAGAAGTGCTACAGAAAAATTAAATGAGATAATATATCAAATATGTAAATGTTGAAGTATACAAAGAGACTTTCTGTTAGGAAATACCACATTTTAAAATCTGGTAATGATTTGGGACTCAATTTTTTTACTTCAGAAATGTTACTGTGTGACCATATTGTCACAGCCAATGAAGCATACTAAAGTCTCTGCATGTTGTCATTATATGCTCGATATTAAGATTGCTAAGAATTGCAGATAGAATTCATACATTTCTCTAGCCTTAAAGGGAAGGAGTCTCTGGATTGTCTATCTCATACGATGTTGTATAACCGTACATTTCAATCCATTATTGTATAATATGACCAGTAAATTGAGTTTGGCTAAAACAGTTCACAAAAGGTAAGTCATGAACTGAGGACAGCAATAAATAGGAATTCTAATGTGAAAATTATCGCAGACATAAATTGTCCTCACTTGTAAATTATGAGCCTTTATGTCTTTTAAATTTTTATAAATTTTAAAATTACTTTTCTTGATTCAACTGATTTTTTAAGTCTTTCTGCTATAAATTAAATTCCTTTTTTTTTACTCAATAACTTTCTGAAGTGTCTTTTTTGTAGAATGATAGATAATTTCTATCTTTCCAACCCATGAAAATCTTGATTTGTCCATAGTAATAGTCAATAAAACTCATGTATTTTAAATAAAGACTGGCATTTATCCTTTCCATTTTATTATAATTTTGTTGTGGTTTGTATCACTTATCATAAGGATAACCAGAATGTGGTTTTGCTGACATAGTTAAACATTGCAGGCTCACAGAGATATATATAACCAAGAAATTTAGCAAATACAGATACTAGGCAGCACATTCTTGACTTCAGAGGCTATTTCAAAATACTTACAGTGTTCTCAGCAAAGCAGGGGATGGAGGATACACTTCTTGCACTGCAGGTTTTTAATTAAACAATAAATGTAAAAATTCTTTTTAAAAGCAGAGAAGTTACTCAAACTCGGCAATGCTTTCCTAAGGAAGAAACAGTAAGCAACACACAAAGTCAGATGATGTTGGTGTAAAAGAGAGGTTTCCGTAAGCAGGCTAAGGTAAGATAGAAGTTAAGTTTAGACGTACTTTGCTATGGCAGTGTGTTGTCAACAGAGTCCAGAAATACTGTTATCTCCTATTGGGTAGAGGTAAGGATGACAGCCCTGTTAAGTGATAAAATAAACCAGGAGATTGATGTAGAAGCTAAAAGGTGATAGATAGGTGCTAATTAACATGAGCCATATTCTGATGTTGCCTTGTGCCTGGGATGTTTTTGTAGAGTCAATGAACTCTACTGGTTACATAGGAAAGAGTCCAGCGCAGAGCCACAAAGATGATTGAGGGAGTGGAGCATCTCCCTTATGAGGAGCAGCTGAGGGAGCTGGGTCTCTTTATCTTGGAGAAGAGGAGACTGAGGGGTGGCCTCATCAATGTTTATAAATTTGTAAAGGGCAAGTGTCAGGAGGAAGGAGCCAGGCTCTTCTCTCTGATGTCAAATAATAGGACAAGGGGCAATGGGTGCAAGCTGGAGGATAGGGGGTTCAATCTGAACATAAGGAAAAACTTTTTTACTGTAAGGGTTACGGAGCACTGGACCAGGCTGCCCAGAGAGGCTGTGGAGTCTCCTTCTCTGGAGACACTGAAAACCTTCCTGGATGTGTTCCTGTGCGACCTAGTCTAGGTGATCCTGCTCTGGCAGAGGGGTTGGACTATATGATCTTTCGAGGTCTCTTCCAACTCCTGAGCTTCTGTGTGATTCTGTGAAATAAATAAAATGTCCACATGTTTTTTCACTAGGGACTGCATGTAGCTGAGCCAACCATGTTGAACCAGGTCATGGTCATTTTATAGAACAGCCTAGTTTGAGCCTGTGCTGGACTTGTTTTTTGCCAAATAATTGCATAATGTAGCTCCCCTGCCCAGCTATTTGATTTAGTTGAAAGTCACAATCTGAACAGGGAGTAAAAGTCTTTAAAGACTGAGTAAAGGCTAATGATACTTTACAGTAGATATGCTAACTATACAGGTTAGTGATTTATATGTGGGAGTAATTTTGCTCCTCAAAGATATTCTGATAACTTTCTTGAAATATTTCTACAAGTTGTAGTTAGTTGAAGGTACCATTTTCTTCTGGATGGATTATTCAAGTACCAAGGCTTTCACAGGAGGCCCATGCCAAATAATGGAGTGCCTTGCAGGGACTGCCAAGTATTTTTCAGTTTCACAGTGCTCCAACTTCCCAACCTATGCTGAACAGCTACAGGGCAAGAGAGAGTTGTCATTCGTGGGTTGTTTTTTGTTTGTTCTTTGGGTTTTTTGGGTTTTTCAGTTGTTTTGTTTTTGTTTTTAAATCAGTGAGAAACTACAAGGATCTTATCACAGAGAAACTGTGGCACATTCATGAGGTGCATGGCCATTACTGTTTTGTGCAAAGAAAGCTGAGATGTTTGTGTATGTTTGCTGTAGTTCTCTTGGCTGTTATAACTGCAGAAGCAGGGGAGGGGAACTAATTGGTGATAGCACAAGCCCTCTAGTAAAAATACTGCAATAGGATGCAGAAGAAGAGAATTAATTTCCTAGACCTTGTATAGTTTTCCCAAGGACATCTCATGTCCCTACACCAGTTTCTCCATTTGTAAGGAAAGGTAACTTGTTTTCTAGTTTGGGGATTTTTTTTTTTTATTTTTTTTTTAAGGAAGAGAGAATTAATATCAGGCTTTTCTAAAAAAGCCCCCAAAAAACCAAAAAAACCCAACAACCCAATATTAGTAATGGATATTTAGACACCTTTCTGAGGGACATTGGCTCATATTAACATTGACAGGAAACGATTACCTGTTCTCTGAACTGTTTGTGAAGTGCTTGAACAGTTAGCATTCTTGAAGTGGCTCCATGACAAAAAGTTTGTAACATTTCTGCTTTCTCGCCTGAGCTCGTAATTTTTTTAATATGATTTTTTAAATGATTTTAAAATGTTGTCTTTTTTTTTTCTTTTTTCTTTTGGAACCATTTAAGATCAAGACTGGGATAAAAGAGAGGGGCGGAGTGGTCAGGTGTACTGTACTCATTTTGCTACTGCCCTGCTATTGTGGAGGATTCCAGAAATGCCAAGTGTCTCATTCATAAGCATTTAGAAAACCCAGACAAAGAAAGCCACATTAATTCAGCAGTGCAGTAGGGAAAAATAGTTGTTTCACAGTCATTGCTTTTGTTTTCCAGAGGAGCCATTTGCTGAGCAACTGTGATTGCAGAATGCTTTGTCTACAGCTTTAGCTTTGTGCCAAGCTGGAGCAAGGGAGATGGAGTCATCATTCTTGTGTGCGGTTGTGATGCTGCCCAGCAACCTGGTTATACCATCAAGGAAGGAGCAGCCCATTTAACAAGTGGTAGGAGAGCACTGATTTTCTTCACGTTGGTTTTAGAGAGGAGCATGGGGATAGATTTGAATTGTCAGGTAGTTACTGAAACTTGGCCAAAATAGGTTGATGTAATAATTACTCCCTGTGTACTAAGAGGGTCAGAGCCAACTACTCAACAGTTAGCATAGCCACAGTTTCTACCTGATGAGAGCAGACCTTCAGCTCGTATGGGGGAGACAGGGATGTACTAGGAGATTTGTTATATATTAGCCTTAGAACAAAACTGAAGTAATTATAATGCTCTTTTAAATATATATATATTTAATTTTTCTGGTCTGTTTTCTCCCACTATGGAAATAAATAATTTGGGGGTGCTATACTAGTGGGGTAGGATACTTGCAGCTTTGGCCACAAGATTTTGCTCATTTATTTCCCCTACACACCTCATTCCCCTCTGCCCCTAAATTTGAGCATGGGCTGTGACAAACACAGGCTGAAAAATAGAAGTTTTAAAAAGGGAGCTGGTGTTTACGAGGAGAAATGTAGTCAAATGATAACTGCACCCACTGACCATGGTGTTTGCATTGCTTTACTTCGTGACATTCTGGACTAAAATAATCCAAAAGGAGGTTGAGGGAGGAGAGAAAGGAACATCAGCAACGATTTCGGTTAAGCAGGAGGAACTGCAGGTAAAAGAGCCGTGTCTGTACAGTTGTGCGCTCACCCAAGCCATCCTCTCGCACCCATCAGCAGGTTCAGTGCTCCCTCTCGTGGCAGATTCTGACAGGCAAATTCATCGGAAATCCCTGTTCCTGGCAAAATGTGCTCTTGCTTAGCTATCAGAAGTACCTGGCATCCAAGTATTTTAATGCTACTGTATACCAAGCTTAATAGACTTCTAAACACAAATAGCACTGAATTCTTTTTTTTATTGACGTCGGGGGAGAAAAATCTTTCACCATCTGATTGACTGAAGTTTGCCAAATGAAAATAGACAAAACAAATGTTTATGTACGTGCAAACATTGCAGATCAAACTGCTAAAAGAAATAACTAAAAGACAGGTCTTGAGCTAAGATCAAGCAGCAGAAAAATAGCAAATAGGTAAATGACTATTAAGTAGGTCTTACTTTGAAACTTCCCATTTAAACAAAGAATAAACAACAATAACACCACCAAATAAAGCCACAGCAGGTAATAGTTGCTCTTCTAAACTTTTATACACTATATATTAATCACTCTGTCTTTCAGTTATTTCCTCTGATAAAACTGACTTCTGTGAAGTCTCAGCAAGGCCATCTTGGCTAAAAGCATAACGTTAGACAGGCGCCTGTCTAATGCCCTGTTATAATGAAGAAATGGTGGGGGTTGGCTTCTGTTGTCTTTCATTTTCTTTGTTGAATATATCTGGAAACAAGAATCTCATTCTATGCAAATATTAGGTTTAATTTTCCAATGCTGGCTGGTGTCTGAAGATCCTGGAACAAAAAGGTGGCTCTTGGTAAAGCAAGATTCTTCTTGGTCCGCAGGTAATATAGAAGAAAGTTTCAGTTTCTTTGTATAAACCATTTTTTATTAAATTGCCTTTTTTTTTTTTTTGTAAACAGTTCTTCTGGGAGGTGAGCCGTTATGGACCTTCTCTACAGATATTTGACATTTCCATTTTGTCTTTAGAGGTCCATTTTGGCTCCAGTTCCAGGTTATGTCATTCTATTATACATCATCAGAGGCAGGTGTTCAGCTTTAAATATTGACAGATTTTTCTCAGTAGGAACATGTTGAAGCTTCTAACTCTGCTAAACATATTCATTTGACTGTTACAATCCAAAAACTGTAAAAATGGTGGAATGGAAAGATACAAACAGTATTATTGACACTGTATTGTCAAATGTTTGCACTGAGACCCCATGTACCATAGATTTTATTTTTAAAAAATCATATTTATATCCATTTACATAAGACTTACACATTTTAAAAGAAATACATACACATTAAATACGTAAATGTCTAGTATTTTACAATAAAACAGATGGAACAATGTAAAAATGAGTGGCTTCATTTGATAAAAGCTTTGGATGTGCACTACTGCCAAATTTTGGATGACAGAGATGCTGAGAGAAAAGGATGCTGATTTGTTTTTATCTTTCTTTTTAAGTAATGTAGGTATTTTTTTAATTCTTGTTTTAAACTAACCGATACATGAAAGGAACATCAGATCTGTTTATCTGATATACCTTATGTGTTCTCTTCCCTATTACCCTGTTTTTGCAGAGAGTTTTAATGCTCTTTTTCTAAGTAGTGGTAGTGCACTTCAGGTAAAGTAGAAGAAAGAGATGACATCTAAGGAAAGAACAAACAAACATTAATTAGCGAGATTCTTTGATTCTAATTTGATCTAGGATGCAATAACACCAAAAAATACTATAGCATTAAGGAAGCTATTGAATGTTTTACTAAAAACATGGGCTTTAAAGTATTTGAGGCAGACATGCATTTGTTGTTTAATTTTAAATTGGCAACATAGATCTGTTAATAATGCATTTTGATCTTTTACTAATGTATACTAATTTTTGTCCTAGATCAAAACAGACTCCTGCTTATGTTCAGCTTACAGTTGTTTTCTTACTGTTTTGATTCAGCGCTGGGGTTAGTTTCCTGCATCTGGAGACCTTTGCCTGTTTGGCACAAGACTGAACACAAGGTTTAAGTGCATAGACTTTGATGATGTACTCTGTGACTCTGCTTGTTCACTGCAGCTTGCCAGCATTTACCTTTTTCACCCTGGTGATTTCTTTGCTATGGACCATCTGTTTCCAGATTATCATTCTCATCTTTTTGGAACTCTTCTTCTCCATCTGTCTTTACAAATCCTCTTTGGAACCTTTCATTGATAGAGTACGTGGTTGATTTTGCCAAATCCCCTTTGACATTTCAGTAGAATAAAAGTGAAACTTGTATGTTCTGTTGCACCAGCCTGTGGCAACAAAACTGTTCTGGCTGAGCCTTCTGACTTGGTGGTGACAAGAACTTCATAAGAGAAAACTGTTGGGAAAGCTGTGACTGCCAAATCCAGTGACTGTGTAATGGCATTGCAGATGCTCAGCAGGGCAACATGCAGCCACTGCAGCAGAAAGCTTGACCCCATACCCTGTGCTCTGTGGTAAACTTCTTTGCAAGACTAAATGACCAACACCAGCAGTCTTAAATGTTCTAAGATTTCTGATCTTGAGAATGCACTCAAACTGGCTGATTTATATCATTTATGTGTTTCATCACCATCTCTGTAGGACCAGCTGCTAAACTTACCTATTTTAGGAAAAAAAAAATCTCCTGTGCTTATTTTTCAGTGGTGACATGAAAAGTTCCATTTTCTACTAGATTAAGATTTTATGCTCTTGCAGTCTCCTGAAGATCTATGAAGAAAAGCTCTTGTCCTCAGTAGGGTCCTGAGCAACCTACTTTTCTACAGGTAACATTTGCTGTTCCTCTGCATTTCTTGACTTTCTTGCAGATCTTGGCGTGTCTTGTCTACAATATGTAACAGCTATTGAAGCACGTTTAACGTCTGGTGAGGTTTTGGTGCTATCCAAATATTCCCCTACAATCCCCTGAATAACTAAATGGAAAAACTGTTTCACTGAGAAAGTATTAGCATGAAATGGTGCCATACTGATGAAAGCGCTCATCATGTTGGTATTTTTTGCCAAAACTTGTGATGCAGCAGAAAAGAGTATTTCTGCAGAACTCTGGAAGAGTGAATCTGCAAGATTAATAGCAATATTCAGTGGTGAGAAATGCAACATGAATTCCACTACTAGATTTGATCCAAAGTTGCATCCAGCTCAGAATATCCTTTCTTTGCCGCTGGTCAATTCTGTATGATTTAAGAAATGCAAGAGTCTCTGTAATAGATAACTTTGGGAGATTTTCTGTATAGGGGAACTTTTGTTCTAGCTTGATGCAGTTACCTGATATTCTAAAATGACCCATATCTCTCATTAAAAAAAAAAAAAAGTAAATCTCTTCTGCTTTACTAGCATTTTCCTAGCTCCTGGTAGAACTACTTAAAGTTCTCATAAAGTAAATTCACTCCCTTTGCTTACTGCTATCTCCTTAATTCTGGCTTTATGTTTGAGAGCATACAAAATATGTCATGGGTGGTGAACTATCATCTGAACAGAGTTGTCTGAAAACTTTTGTCTAAACTGCTGAAGTGGTTTCAGCAGAAAGAACCTGCTGTTTGAGATGGGGAAAAGAATAGTGTAGCATCTCCTGGACTGAGCTTGAGGATGTCATGATCGAATGACCACCCTAGTGAGTCTTGAGTTAGGTCCTCTGCTCCAGGCTGGCTCTTGCCTGAATAATGCCAAAGAACATTTGGTGTACAGTTATAAAGAGCTTTCATGATGGCCCCTTCTGAATACTCACAACAATTCAGTGCTGGCTTCTTTGCTAGGCCTTGTCAGCATGAGTATGTGCGAACTGTTGAGCTGTCTAACCTCTGCAGTCGTGATGAAGCAACTGCAAATTGCAAAAAAAAAAAAAAATCATGAAGAAAAGAAATCAGTCTGTTTCCCACTGGAAGGATGGCTATAAGATTGCTCTGTGGCTTTCCATGAGATGATCTGGGTGTGGTCTAGCTCAAAACTCAGTTTCTTCACGTCTGGTGTACTACTGAAATCCGTCTGAAGTGAACACAGTTTAAAACTCAATTTTGTCTTTATTTTGGTTTAAGTCCTATATCTATCATGCTGTTTAAATACTATAGCATTCTTAACACTGGGAGATAGGAAGCCAAATCCTGGATGGAGATGTAAGTCTTCAAAGCTACCTACCTTTATGTCTACTGAGTTCAGTACCCAGCTTAATAATAAACTGTCTGGAAGACTCAAGTAAATCAATAAATCTGCCTTGCACCTTAGTTCCCCATCTGTAAAATGGGAATATCATCTTCAACCTCATGGCATGGCTAGAAGATGAAATCCATGAATGTTTGTAAGGTACTTAGCTACTACAGCAGTGTAGGCCATGTAAATGCCTAAGGAGCTAGTACCTTTACTTGTACATCAAATTTCCCATGGAATGGATTCTTGTCTTACAGCTTCATCTTTGCCAAAAAGTGCAGGACTAAAAGCAAAGCATGCACATGAGCAGTGGAGTCAATGGAATTCAGTGATGCAATTGGCAAGTTATTCCATCTGTAACTGCAACTGTAAAGCATTCTTTTTTAAAGGTGGGAAAATTTAATGGAATTTAGATGGCTTTAATGGAATTTAGATGGCAGTACTATCATACCAAGTTCATTCAAGAGTTACAGAATGCAATCACTACAGGCAATGTATTAAATTACTTTGAGACATGTCAATTCATAGACCTAAATTCTCTCATGAGGAATTTGAAATAGGCCAGTCTCCACATTTGTAATCTCAGAACTTCAGGCAGGTATACATGGCTTTATCATCCATGTACCTGAAGGAACAGCTGAATGGGATTTGTCCCTTCTCCTTGCCCTCTTACAATTATTTTAACATTTTACTTATTTTTTAATTGTGATCTACATGTTACTTTTCCAATCATTGCTGAATTAGTGCATCCTCTGAAAATGAAAAGATATCCAGAGAGATTTAAGAGTGGTATACAGTAACTCAATTAGAACCTGAAATTCAGTATTTTCTAACTACACTACTCATCTGATAGTTATTAATTGTTAGCAACTTGAGTTATTTGAAGGTCAAGGCTAAGCTAGTTAGTTTGAAAGTTAAATAGGAAAGTAAAGGTGATAGCCCTTCTGAAGTTCATGTTCTAGAATACACTCCACCTGCAAGAGTCTAATGAGCTGAAAAATTTGCTTAGGTATTATATGCAATCTTCTATTAAAGTCAGTAAATCAATTCCTCCTTCTAAATGTTTCCTTTGCATATCTAGGATGGCTAGATTGCCCCCCCTTTTTTTTCTTTCAGTAAACTCTGACAGTCTGAAGCAAACCTGCAGCAATCAATAGTATGCCAAGTCAGTGCTTTTCCATTCCCTAATTCAACTCTCCCAGACTTCATTAATCCTAGTTACATGAACGCAGCCATTCTGGTGCAAGACAGACATGCATTGAAAGTCAGTTTAGCATACTGGAATAAGCCTCTTGCTCTTCAACAGTAAATGCAGAAATGACAGCGTACCATCAGTTGCCATCTTCCGTGACTGCCCTGATGTTGTGGTTAATCTGAACCCAGCTGGCAGCGTTTCCGAGGAGCCTGGCATCATGCTGATCCCGTGAACCTCGCGTGGAGGAAACTGTCGTCGCCAGGAGGGGCCACGTCTGAAGTTCTTGTCGTCACTCTGTCAACACAGAGAGTTGTATTTGATAAAGCAAAATGAAAGCTTTTGATTAATTATCCTGCTGTCTGCTGCCTCTCCCACTGTCAAAATGTATTCCACAACAACTACCCTGCTCTGTTGCACTGCACCCAGTAACTACAATCCATTTGAAAAACTCTTGTAAAAGTAAATGCTTTAGAAGCATTAAATGCTAGGGTGGAAAAAATCTTCTTACATCTCTGGCTGGACATAGTAGGGGGTTTTAGTATCAGCTAAAGTAGAACTTTCTTAAAAGTCAGATCTCATTCAAATACACTGACAGAAAGGACAGTGGTTTGTAACTGCTTTAGGAGGCTTACATGAAGTGCTAATAAAGAATTAAATACTCTTGTGCATGCACAGAATTCATAGGCATCTCACATGTTCAGAAAGTCCTTAAAAGTTTTATTCCTCCTCACGTGCAAAAGTCCAAGACGTGAACATTTTTGCACTGAACTCTTACCTTAAGATCAGTATTTTCCATAGGTGGATTTGAGATTCCCCCATCCTAGTTAACTGTCCCAAATCACACTCTATTGAATATTCAACCTTGAATAACAACAAAAAAACCCCACCAAAAATCCACTTTTCTTCTTTCTTCTTTTTTTTTTTAATAGAAAATGTGCAAATGTCCTAAAGAATAGCTTGCAGACATCCTCCCCTGCCACTTGCTCTGGCCAGTGAAACTTCCACTACCTTCTGCATTTTTCCCCTATGGAAAATGATCATATTAAGGTAAGAGGGCAGTGCCAAAATTAGCATCCAAAATGATGTGAATATGTAGCCATACTGAGGTTACTTTAAAAACCTTGACCGGCATTTCCTAATTTTTTCTTAAGGCTGACTCTTTTTAACCATGTACAAATTAACACGTCTTCATGCATTCCATTTAATTTTTATATTTCACTGTGATATTTTATAAATACTGAAAATAAAATTAATTACTTCCTCAAGTCGTCTTTCAGTTCCTAGTGCTAAAAGGTTGTTGTATTCTCTCTCAAGGATCTGCCGTGCCTAGAGACACCAAAGTAAAAAATTAAAATGGTTGAAGAGGAATAAAAGGCAATAATGGGTACAGATTAACCAGAAGTAGCATGAGCAAACTTGCCTGGGTGTTTTGTGTTGGAATCTGTAATAATAAAGCTAAACTGCTGTAATCAAAGTTTTCATCCAGCGCTATAAGTGAACCATGTACACCACTTTCTAGAATATTATTTGCATATTCTCGAAGGCCAATAGCTTGTATCCAGCGTATGACTCGATCATTGCTCCATACCAGCACATCTGTAAGGACATGACACCGGTTCAGTCTCCTGATACCTGATAACTGCTGAACTATACAGGTTGAGCATGCACTGTGGATGTCATTCTGCTTTATTTCTTAACTGTGGAATGTCAGCAAACTATTCATATAGCTTTAATAGCTTCAGTATCTCCGATTCAGAACCCAAGGTGTGGGAGTAACTGTGTGATTTTAGCTACCTTAAAGTTAAATGTTCACTCTAAATAATGTTTCCAAAGGAGAAAGGTGCCTCCAGAGGGCATCTCCAGAATGCAGTTCCTCCCACGTCTTATAGATAACCTTTTCAATTCTTAGCCAAGATTTTACAGTTTAACAGTGCAAGGGCACAAGAGAAATATCCATTCCTCTAGGCTTTACTGGAGAGTTTTGTATTAAACATTTTGAGTCAGGTCAGCACCTACCATTTTATAACATGCCATAAAGCAAACGATGAGTTCACAATTTTATAGACTAAAACTATTTTTAGTTCAGAAAGCTGGTTTAGCTGTTAAGGTCCATGCCAATCATAAAGCTAAGGCAAGAAAATGAGCTAGGAAACCATTTCTGAGGATTTGGCTATTATAAAAAAGTATCCTACCCTGCCTGTAAGATTAAAAGTAGGTTACTTATACTGATCTTTATACTTGTGAGTGGGAAACATAATACCGAGTTTTGTGTTACCAAGTGATGAGGCTTTTCCCTGAATCCTTACAAGCTCTTAATGTAGCTGTTCTGGGAGCAGGCACTTTCCATTGCCGGACCTAAGAGCATTGCAGACTTTGGGGTCAGGATCAGATGAAATGCAATGTGGCAGCCAGGGGTCACCAAGACCAAAACCCACCTGGAACCACATCTTACTGACCAATGGATGACAGGGTGATGTTTGGGTGAAGGAGGCTATGGGTTTTTACCCTTGTCCTAGCTGTAATTAGCACTGAAGCAACACCAGAATTTGAGACTAATTCCCAAATTTCCTGCATCAGTCTCCAGCTATACCCACTCTGGCTGACTGACACTAAAGCCTCCACATCCAAGCCAAAGTCTTTGCTCTAGTGTGTGCCATCGTCTGCATTGAGCAAATGAACACTTTCACTGTAACCATTCCCCCTGCTAATTCCCTTTTTTTTTTTACAGCTCTTCCAATCAGCATTGTGCTTGAGAAGTGTAAACTGCTGCCTTACTCTAGAGCTGGAAGTGCTTAAAGCAATCAAAGGATTAACTTCTGATAATGGAAAAATACCAAGAACCCTAATTGTTATATATAAAAGGAACCATGCAGTGAGCCTGCAACTGCTCTAGGGAGCTTTACAGAGAAAAATACTTTCAGATCAGCTGTTAAGTCTTCTAATAAGGCCATTTCTGTTACGAGCTATTCTTAGATACCAACCAACTGCCTCAGTGGCCATCCTGCAAACAACATTTTCTATGATACACATTGTGAAGTAAGAAATCAAAGGCAAAGGTTTTCAAAAGCAGGAGCACAGTATTAGGGTCCTGAGTGCTCTGATTTCCCAGTGTAGCCCCCAGCATGTCCCATTGATCTGCAGACCATTTAGCCTTCTGAGACTGAAAATGGCTAGGATAAGATCAGTCCCGAAAATCCAATTTAGCAAAATGTATGTATCAAACCACCATTCAGAAGTGCAGCCCCAATTTAGCAATGTACTTAACTGCGCCTAATTTAAGGAGATGCTTTGTGATCTCAAGACAGATGGACTTACATTAGTTTTACTTAAAGCACATGCTTAAATACTTTGCTAAAATGGCATGACAAGGGTTTAGTAGTGTCAAGCTTCAAAAGAAGAAACATTCCCAGTATTCATTCCCAGGAACTATCACCTTTTATTTCATGCTGACTCATTTCTCTTCGCTTTTCCAGTTCTTTTCTATCATAATTCAACCTCTTTAAACACATGATTCCATATTGCAAGCTTGTTCTGTTATTTAAAGAGAAACATTTACAGAGTTAATAAAGATAATTTTGAAGATAGGAACATATGTAGGATGTATTTCCTGCATTTCATGGTGTTTCATGGTGCCCAAGTAGCAAGTCTTGAGGACAGAGGGGAGAGCAAAACCATTTAAAAAAACTCCACAGACTTCAAAAATGAAATGGGCGCAACCAAAATGAGTATGATTGAATAAATGTTTTAGCATATGAAACCCGATGCATTAAAATTTGCATTCAGAAAAGGTCAGCCCTTGAGAGCTGTGAAATGTTTTGTCAAATCAAGCCTCAAAAAAGTGACAAATCAGACAGTGCATTAAAAAAAAATCCACTTCTTGTCACATAAACATCATTCTCCCTAAATTATAAATGCCTTTATTTCCAATATAGCTTCCTACCTACATACATAGATAACGCGAACAACTGTCAATTTGCTTGTACTGTTAACAGCTTTTATGTGCTACAAACAATAGCTTTTCATTATTATGGGATCTCAGCACTTCAAATCTTCATCTACCATATTCTGATACCACTTAATAAATTCTGAAACTACTTAATAAATTATTACTGTTTCTGTGTAGTCAAGGCTTTATATATGAATGGTTCCTTCCCCATTTATTAAGAAATTTATCTGCACCAGTATCTCAGTTTTGAGACACATAATTGCAATGCAATTGCTATTACTAAAGGAATCTCTCTCAATTCAGATTTCTGACACTCAGCACTCACTTTTCTGTGTGGTTTTCCACTCCAGAACAAGAGAGAGTAAGGGGTTTTATTCTGTGCAGTACTGAGCACTACGTCAGTCACATAAATGTCTGCATAGGTATAGTTTTTATGCCAACATACCGATGAAAGCTATCCACCATTTTTAAGTGCACACGTAGATCTTTCTTCGTCAGGTGATCTAACATCCTCGCATCTACCAGGCATTCCATAAAATAACTTCGGTACTGAGGTAAACCCAGACTAGGGAGCCATTCGTTACCTATCCATTCGTGGTTCATATCACCATAAGCCAGGGTCTAGAGATGAAATAAAGGAGAGGGTGAATAAATTCTGGAGTTTGTTCAAGCTTGCACCACAGACTGAAGACAGAATATGCTGCTTTCTAGTGAGAATTCCTAGCTTAGTAATTCTGTCTAAAAGAAAAGCATTCCGATTTTGTATCATTTTGACATTTGAGGTGGAAGCCCCTGTGAGATATTTGATACTAATAGTAGTCTTGCCTGTCTTGTTTTCTATCTTTGTAAAGTTTTCTATCTTTGTAAAAGACATCTTTTTCTATCTTTGTTTTCTATCTTTGAAAAAATAAGCTTTTTTTTTGTAATAAAAAACTGTAGTTTAAATTTTGAGTTTTAAATGCAAGCAAAGTTATTACACTATGAAAATGTGTTTGATTCATAATCTTACAGTTGACCTCTTAGAATATTTATGCTAGGCTACAGTAAACTTGGTAATACAAACATGGCTCCAGGGAAACAACTGAAGTTTGTGACACTGTTTAGTGGAGCTAGGATTTCCTAAACAGGATCTAACTATACTTCATGGTTACACAACTATAGTCCTTTTGACACTAAAAGTTAATTTCAGCTGTTTGTCAGCCAAGCTTACTTGACTTGCCTTCAGCATCAGTCAGAGCAAGTGACCAAATACATTCTATCCACGAGGTCTTTTCAGCTGTTAACAGCTTAACCCTAAGTGCATCATATGTGGAGCTCAATAAATTAATATTTTTTAAGATGGGAGCAAACCAGATTCATCCTAGAAGCTAGCATTCAGGCATTAAGCTACTTCATTGTTCAGCTGAAATTTCAATAGGGTGAGGAAGAAAGTACATGAAAAAAACACGTCCATGTTGAGCTATTTTTACATGGGTTGCACAATTAAGATGCAAAATAGATATACTCTACATCTCGCTGCTGTCAATTATTTTGGTACTACTAAAGCTTAATAGAAAAGAGGACTCCATTTGCAAGATTAACACCTCCTCAATGTGACTGTGCTCAGCTTTCAGCATCACTTTCAAGCTTAACCATCCTTTTGTTTTTGTTTTTAGTCTCCTGTCATTATAGACAAAAGGATAACACAGTTTGAGCCAGATATACTTTCTGTGGGGGGAATATAGTCTCCTCATCTCTCATTCTTGTGAGATTTTGAAGAGAAAAGGAATGCCATAAGCAAAGACAGTAAGACTATGTAAGTGTGTGCATACATTAGAAAAAGAAAAAAGAAGTTGAAGAATATAAGAGATAGTCTAACTAAAGCGAAAAATTTTGTTCCTATACAAGACTATTTGTAGACTGATACTTGGGTGTGTTTTATACAATTGTTCTAAAAAAAACTGGTGTAATTTTAGAAATGTTAGATCTCAAAATCTTGGCATATTTTATTAGCCTATTCCCAAAAAATGAGGAAGATTTTTTTTCCTAGGTTTATGTGGAAGAAAGAAGGTATCTCTAAAACGTAGCCAGCTGGGAATATTTAGACTCTCTCTGAATGTGGAATCCACTCTGAATGTGTATTTACTAAGCAAAAATAATGGTCATAATAAGATGTGGGAATACAAGGAAGTGACCTAACATGCCTAGGTATATGACCCAACCGTATGTGCCCTGTGCAGGGACACTGCCAAGCATCCCTGTCTGCCATGATGCAAAAGCCTTTTCCCATCTTGTGGGTCACTGCGCTGCCATAGGCTGCCGCACATTACCTGACTCAGAGATGGGTTTCAGGCATCCATTCAAATCATGGCTGCCTCTGCTTCATTTTTTGATCGTCTCTGGGACATTAACAAATCATACAAATAGCTGGGAGTGTAAAATAAAGTACTCTATTGAGGCCCCTGAAAACATTAATTTGTATATGGTAACAGCAATTTTTTTCAAGAAAAGTATTTACAGCATGTGTGCCTTACCCAGCAAACATGTCCAGAGAGCGTTTTCTTTGTATTAGAAAGACTAGAATGTGTAAATCATAATGGAGTCATTGAGATATCAGTGCAATACTATACTCCTCTCTGCATACCAATACTCTCTTAATTACATTGTTATTAGCTTTCTGTTCAAAAAAATTCTTGTGAAAGGGTCATACCTGAGCCCAGCTCCCTTCTTCGGACTCTTTCTGTATAATC
>NW_010158811.1:0-6320 GCF_000695765.1 Mesitornis unicolor | reverse complement strand
AGCAGGAATCAATTAGTAAAGCGGGTAAAAAGAGAAAAAAATGAGTCAAATGAGTCAAAGTGAAACTTTACAACAATATGTTAAACACTTTCTACGGTTTCACAATCAAAACATAACCATTTACATACAAAATTAGGCATTAGAGTTGCCTGTTTTTGTTTCTAGTTAGATTTTCAACATTCACAACAAAAAGCCATCTTCCTGTGAATGCACTGTAAAGCAGCTTTTTATATAACTTTTTTTAGGGCAAAACTATATTTTTCTGACTGGCCAGTTAAAGAGGATCAACTCTACTTCTGGTGACTCAGGTGTTGTTATATTTGTATTTATCTTTACCAACAGTAATAAAATGGAAAATGAGCTCAGTTGTAGAAAACCTTATTGATGAGAATCTGCTTAATGAATGTTCATGAGAAAATTTAAAATAGTACAGCAAACATAATTTCTAAGCAATAAGTCTTTATTGCATCTCAGTTTAGATTCAGTACCTCCCTCACCATTTATGGACTGGGCTGATTATAAAGTCCTCCAAACTGAACATAGGTTTTTCAGACATCTTACTGTAGGATTGTAATATGTTTTATAAGCTCTGTTATGGAGTTGTTATGATGTAATGCTAAAAATAAAACCTATAACAACATATTTTCCAAGTAAAAGAAAAAGGTCAGACCTATTGAATAAAATCTATTAACATTTATTTATGCCCACTCCAAAGCAAGGAGAGGTTTGACAAAAGTCAATAAATAAATGTCACACTCCATGCACCCTAAAACAAACAGCATGAATACACGAATACGGACATGAAAGACTCAGCATTAATGAAAACACTGAGTTGTGTAATGCACCACTGTCAAGCCTTTTCTCATTTCTTTCTATTTCAGCAGATATAAAACTATGTTTAAAAGAGGTACTAGGGAGTAGAGTACAGGGGAAATGTTGCACCTAAAACCATGACAATTTCATTTCACTAAATGAGGTTTCACACTGGCAATGAAACTATCATGTACTGTAAAATTCCAATCTGGGTTTTAGGTTCACACAATTTCTGTGACTGCAATACAGTTTGTAATTTCTTTTGCTGAGAAATGATGTAACTGTTCTTTAAATTCAATTTCACTACTCCCTGCAACTTTCTAATGGCATGCTTGGGAAGCATCTTACAGAAGATATGGCCTCTGCATTAAAGTGGATACATCCTAGTTCTATTTCAAGCACTGAAACCATTTTAAATGGAAGTGAAAAGACTAACCGTTTTAGCCGGAGCAGCGAGATTTTCCATTTCCTCATGGGTCACCCAAACATTGCCTGAGGGCTATGGACAAGGCCCACAGGGAGACAGGTGGGATCCACATTAGGTAAGCAGTGGTAAAGAAGAAAGGCAGCACCACTGTAAGTTAACAGCGTATAGCATCACCATCAGCACAACCACGTTCTTGCCTCTACCGAGCTGCAACTAGAGACAACTTTAGACAACGTGTTTTGTGTCTTTCGTTAGAGGATTCTGAACAGACGTGAACTGATGGATGAAATCTGGCAAAGCACCGTCACAAAGGAAAGAACAAGAATTAAAGCTGCATTTCAGACATAAGTGGCAAATATCATCTTTAACTTGTAGCTCTGTCTGGAGGTAAGCTTCAGGTCTCAAGGATTTTCCAGCCTAAATATTCTGCGTGCACCACATGCTCATATTGTAATCTAAATAATGATGACTTCCCTCAAGTTTCTGTAGATCAAAAATGTCACAAGCATTCACTTGTAAAACTATTTTTCCTCATCCTATTGTTTTCAGTCGGATTATTACTAGGACAATGAGATGAGGCAGGAAGGGGGTCTGGAAGTCTGCTGTGCAAATACGGTGAAATTTGCTGTTTTAAGAACTGAAGTAAATTAACTCCTTTACTGAGAAACAGGGGAGACAGAAAGACTTGAGACTCAGAAATGCACATTCCAGGGCAGGGCACTTTTGTGCTGCCAGTTAAGAAGAACTAACAAAACAAGGCAAAATTATTCCTAGTATCTCTAGCTTGCAAGTACTGTTTTCTCATTTCATGAGAGAAATGCTCTTATGCTTTGAAATATGCTTTTATGAATTTTGTTTAGTTATTCAGCATCATGTTGAGTCTATACTGCTTCACTTAGGTGAAATCCATTATGATTCATAGTATTGCCATAGTTGTGGAATATACAACCATTCTGAGGGGAGAAAATAATAGATGGGGACCTATAATATTTAAAGAACCTTAGCAATGTGAAGATAAAAGGCCAGTCAGTAGGAACATTGGAGTGCTGTTGCCAAGTTGCTCAAATAGCTCAGTGGTTCTGGTACCCCTCAAAGGTATCTCATTTCCACCAAAAGATTCTCCATGAATTCCATGAAGATGAGAGATCACAAAATACCATCATTATTATTATTATTGTTATTGTTCTTATTATTGTTACTATTATTGTTACCTTAGTACTAGAGGTCTGGGCTGCACTACTTGAGTAGCAGTCTCTGTCCTTCACTTCTGTGCCACGTTTCCCATCTGATCTGATTATTTTTCTTGGTTTATTTATTTTCTTACAGTCTCGGTTGCCTCTTTCATAAACATCACCATCAGCCTCTCAGCATGAAACTCCCCTTTATATCTTGGTATTTTCTCCTCATCAGTTTGGCCTGGTTTTCTTCATTTTCTACTAAAAGATGCTTTTAGCACATACATTCTTACTTGCTCCTAATGCACTTTCTTGCTCTTTTTATATATTCCCCTTTCCTTTCAGACCTGTATCTCTGAGTTTCTTCTTTACTTCCTTCCTTCCCATCTGCTGCCACTCTCCCCCTTCTCTCCATTCCTCACCAAGTGCACATGCTCCAGTCCCCCCTTCCAGAATCTCCCTTCACATCTCCAATCCCTGCCTCTCTTAAATGCATGAAGAACCTAAAGGCAGGTAACTCAGATTAGATAACATTTGGAAGGATGCAAAAAAGGTGAATGGGAACAAGATTCAAAAGAGCTGTGTTCCTACATAACCTCTCCCCTCTCCTGCCTTACCTGCCCCCCACCTCCCCCCCAAAAAAAGATAAACAAACAAACAAAAAAAGAGAAATACAGTCTCATTTCTTTGGGAGAGATGATTTGGAAGAAGAGAAAGGCAAAAATACAAGCAAAATTACAAGTAACATGCTCAATACTGATGATTTAGATAACATCACAGTTAAGCAAAAGCATGACTTAAAAAAAAATATCTGCTAAAGGAAAAATATAAGTGACCAACAATCAGGCGAGCAACGAAGAGGCCCTTCTAAGTCTCTGTAGGACAAATCCCACTGATTGTGAAGTGTGTGTTACCATAGAGCCACTCTCATGCTACAAAAGTCTTTCTGCAGACTCCTGCAGGGCGAAGTAGGGAAGAAAAGGTTAGCTGAACAGGACTCACTGTTCTGGATGTTGGAGGTGCTGATGGACTTGTCAGTGATACCATCTCCTGGATTGCTAATCGGAGCTTTAAGCGATGAAGAGGATTGCTGATTCCAATTTCTCTTTGAATCTCAGTATCTGATAAAGCAGACATAATAGCTCCACTCTTCACATTGGCACGGCATGCAGCAACGTACCATGCTGGCATGCCCAGCCAGAGCTGTTGAGAAAAAGGACACATTCATCCAGAGCATTGCTTCATTTCTTAAATCAAATTAATCATCAAGGCACCAATCAATCTGAATAAGCATGGTAATACACAGAAATGAGTATGACTATCATAGTCTTTAATAAAACAAAATTGTTTCAGAACTTTGAAATTGCCATGGCTTCACATGAACTCTTTTTGTTGCTTGTACTGTAACCAGAACTTTTTGTTGCTTTTATTGTAACCAAAGGGATGCTTTGGATTATTTTTAGAGCTATATGCCTCCATCACCTGGGCTACTCCTTTCCCAGGTCTTTAATGAGGAAGCAGTGGCCCAATTTGGTGTTACTGCCCATTTTATAAACTTAGCATATACGGAAAACTATCTAGGAAGAATTAATTTTTTCACTTCTGTACTAAAATGGCTTTCTCTCTCTTTCTGTGTTAGTCCCTACTCACAGGGCACAACCTTACACTTCTTAGATTTTTTTTCATGGTAGACATAAACCAAGCAGAGTGTAGATAACCAACCTAGTGAGGACTGAGCTTACTGTAAATTTGTTAAGAGTCTGAGACGGTATCATACCCTAACTAGAAATACTGGTTAGAAATTGCAGGAGGATGTAAGCACAGCTACACCACCTGTGAATTTAGAAGATATGTACTTGCCACTTTCATGCTTTTCCTCTCCTTATGTTAGTCTTGCTGGCCTAGGTAGCAACAGACCCTTACTTCACCACTTACTCTTTTCTTGTAAAAGGTATTCTCTACTTCTAGCAGTCCTTCCTGGGACCTACTGAGTAGGAATTCTTATAAGTTTTCTCAGCTTTCTTATTTTGTGCTGCCTCATTAATATGATTGTTGGTGTCTACAGATCTTTGCTTTCAAAGGAGATAATTCAAAAGCATGGATACATACATGTGGGAAGTTTTTGTCACAGTGTGAAATACATTATGCTACAGAGAAAAGCTTGAGAAGAACATAAGCAGTGAATGCCATAATCACCGAGATTTGGGGAATAACACAATGGAAAACAAACACACACCTCACTAAGTGCTTAACTCCAGAAGACTGCTTGACTCTGTGAAACCTGAGAGAAGAAGATACTTCTCTCCGCAAAGTAGACCTTCCCTGCCCTCTCTCCTCACCCTTTTCCAGATCACTGTCACACATGGGTTTGGTGCTGTGAATTACATTTTCAGTACAGAGCTCTCCCCATGGGGATGAAGCAGCATAACCTACACCGAAAGGTTTCCACTGGGCAGCAAAATGGCTAATATTCTAGATTTTGTGACACTGAGTGTAAAAGTGCATAAATCATCATCCAGTACTTAACCTTCAATGTATCTGAGTGTACATACTTCTGTATACATAAAAGGTATATACAATTTTATACAGCTACCTAATTTTGTTAACTATAGATCTGTTGTACTTCACTGTATAATATTCCTTCAAATATAAATTGTCAAAAGCACTTTTCAAATGCACCTACTAGTTACTATTGGCTTGTAGTAGCATCTTATTCTATTCTATTGTTTCTGAAATAGAAACCTGTCCATCAGCATACAATGCACTGACACTGTGATAGTAGCCATTATATTCCATGTTTTCAGATTATTTTTTTTAATTAATTCTGGGTAGATGGCAATTAAGGACTATTTGTGTTTGAATTTCAGTGGGACAGAGCATCTGTGACTGCAAGTGAAAGTGACTGTGATAGTGACTGGCTATCACAGAAACATGGTGGAATGAATCACACAACTGCAGTGCTGCCATTGATGGGCATAAGCTTTTCAGAACGGATAGGCAAGGAAGGAAAGGTGGTGGGCTGGCCATGTATGTTAGGGAATGCTATGACTGCCTAGAGATTAAAAATGGTGACAACAGGGTTGAGTGCCTATGGGTGAGAATCAAGGGGAAGGCCAACAAGTCAGATATCATAGTGGGAGTTTGCTATAGACCACTTAACCAGGATGAAGAGATAGGCAAAATATTCTATAGGCAGCTGTGAGAAGCCTTGTGATAGCTTCCCCTTGTACTTGTAGGGGACTTCAACTTCCTGGATATCTGCTGGAAATAAAACACAGCAGAGAGGGAACAGTCCTGGAGGTTCCTGGAGTGTGTGGAAGATAACTTCCTGACACAGCTGGTGACGGAACCAACAAGGGAAGGTGCCCTGCTGGACCTGCTGCTCGGAAACAGAGAAGGTCTTGTGGGGGATATGATGGCTGGAGGCTGTCTTGGGCATAGTGATCATGAAATGATAGAGTTTTCAGTCCTTGGAGAAGCAAGGAGGGGGCCTAGCAGAACTGCCACTTTGGACTTCTGGAGGGCAGACTTTGGGCTGTTTAGGGACTTGGTTGGCAGAGTTCCTTGGGAGGCAGTTCTGACAGGCAAAGGAAGGTTGGACACTCTTCAAGAAGGAACTCTTAAAGACACAGGAACAGGCCATCCCTGTGTGTCGGAAAACGAGCTGGCAGGGAAAAAGACCAGCCTGGCTGAACAGAGAGCTCTGGCTGGAGCTCAGGAAAAAGAAAAGAGTTTATGATCTTTGGAAGAAGGGGCAGGCATCTCAGAAGGAGTACAGGACTACCGTGAGGCTGTGCAGGGAGAAAATTAGAAGAGCTAAAGCGCAGCTGGAACTTAATCTAGCTGTTAAAGACAGCAGTACTCTGAGTACCCAAGTCCCCTGAGCGGGAAGACAGGGATGGAAA
>NW_010158810.1:0-1569 GCF_000695765.1 Mesitornis unicolor | reverse complement strand
GCCGTCAGGAGCTCACGTTTCCCTCTCTGAGAGGGGGGCTGGGGCACTCTCACTCCCTGTGCTAATTTTTGCTTTTCCCGCAGTTTAGCCGCTTTTGTCACTTCAGCAAGGTCCCCCGGCGTAATCCTCCGCATGATCCTCTGCTCTGGAGCCCTTCACCTTGGTGACTGCCAATAGTATCTTAAACCTTATGTTTCTACAAGGGTAAAATTCTAAACCAGGATGCAATTCAGCAAGAGGAAAACACAGTATAAAAGGTCAGCATTCACTGTTCTCTTAAGGCAAATAGACCATTAAGACCTACTTTAATATAAGGCTAATAAAGATCCCATGTCCAAAATTATAACAGAGTATTTAAATACTGCAAGTCAATTTGTTCCTGAAACATTCTGAACATCAATTTTTGTTTTTATGAACAAAAATATGCTAAAATATTGGGTTAGCAAAAAAGTAATTGCATTTTTTTCTGGGTAAAGAAGTATTTTTCATGGGAAACAAAAACTGTATTAAACAATATAGTGTCTTTTTTGTTCAATTACCTTTTGCCACCTTTCAGGCAACTTCATGACTCTGTGTTCAAAGAAGTTCTTACCTTTTTTGGCAAAATACAGTTCCAAGAACAATAACCAGTTCCAAGAATGATTTAATATCCTCATCAGCAGTGAAGGTTTACCATTCAAGGTGTTTTGTAAAGAACAAAACAAATGGTAGTCTGATGGTGCCAGGTGTGGCAAACATGGTGGATGTGGTAACACATCCCATCCAAGCTGCAACAATTTTTCACAGGTGATCAAAATTGTATGTGGTCTAGCATTATCATGGAGAAACACAACACCTTTGCGATTCACCAATTCTGCATGCTTCTGTTTGACGGCATCTTTTAATTTATCCAGTTGACGACAGTACACATCCGAATTAATGGTTTGGTTCCTTGGAAGCAATGCAAAACACACAATATCTTTGAAATCCCACCAACGTGATGGCAAAACCTTCCTTTGGTGAATATTTGCTTTTGAAGTGCTTTGAGCTGGTTCATCATGCTTGCTTCATGATCTTTTTGATTTGTTGTTGTAGATGATCCATTTTTCATCACTTGTTATCATACTTTTCAAAAATATGGTGGCCAAACCCTCTCACATACAAAAGCAGTCCCCGGGGAGCAAACAGGACAGGCAAATAGGGTGTGTGGTGTAAGAAGGGCGTGGTGCAGCAGTTTGCATGGCAGTTCACACAGACAAGGCATGCAGGGAAGGCATGCATGCAGGGTGCAGTCCCTCTCCTGTTTGTAGAGGCCAATTCAACCAGTGGTCATCACCCCCCTAGAAGAGGACTAGATATGGTTTCCACTCATCCAAAAGCCATCACCAGAAGGAATGTGGGAGCCCAGATGGAGCTCACATACAAACATGCATCTGTCCAGGTCTCTGGATGCAGGGAGTGCCTGAGCCTGTAACTCGCACAGGACAGCAGTGACAACACCTGTGTGAGGTGTGATCTGGTGAACAATCTGCTCAGCCTAGTGGCTGAGCTGAAAGAACAAGTGGAAAGGTTAAGGAGTATCAGGGAGTG
>NW_010158809.1:0-26789 GCF_000695765.1 Mesitornis unicolor | reverse complement strand
CCCAGTAGTCCCGAGTGGAAGTGTCCAAACACTCATGGCCGCTGCGAGTGCTGTGACTTGTCACCAGGGACCGCAGTGGTGCCTGGGAGCAGATGTTGGTGGATGCTGCCGAGCACGTGGAGGTAGCCCCAGCCGTCCGGAGATGCGACAGGGAAGCAGCCCAGGAAAGCCAGGAAAAACCCACGAAAACCTCGTTTCTTTATAGACTGTGGCCGAAAAGGGGGGGGAGCAGTACTGATCTCTGACCCTCCAGGGTCCTACAGACACCACCAGTCCTTCCCTTTCAGACTGGTAACCCTTAAACCATAACAGTACATTCTTCATATGTATATATTTCTAAGTTTCTTTGTATTTTTTCAGTTTTCCAACATAATGTCATTTCCATTCATGAAAACTTCTTCTGGAAAGCTTTAGCCTTTTTCCTCTCTTCAGCTGAATGTTGGGTGCTCACCTATTTAGTATTATTGGTTTCTTTCATTCCAAAAGGAAGAAACTAATCACTTCATAACTCTGTAAACTCACCAGGCTTTCAGAATGATTCCATATTTTAGCTTGTTCAGTCTAAGGGTAAAATACCCCAAAAACCTAAAAGACTTAAAAAGCCAGCCTTTATACCAAAACATTAATTGTTTAGCTTTATCTAGCTGTGGGGACATAAGACTTAAATATGCCTTAATTACTTCCCTGAGCAGAGGTGTAAACTGCAGGAATAGCCACCCACAGTCCCATGAGTTAACTGATTTTTCTTTATAGCTCAGATCTCAGATGTGAGGCATTTTGTAGAATCTTTTTCCTGGATTTTTCTTTCCAAAGAAAAAACAAGCAGAAAGGCACAAGGAGGGAATGGGTAACACTTCTGTCCTTGAGAAAGAGTAGAAGGTGGAAGACTCAGATCTGCAGCTTCAGAACAGCTTCATTGCCCTGGCTGAAGGTGAGGGAAGATGACTTCACCTAGGTTATCATCAAAGCCAGCCAAGCCTGAAATAAAAGTCAACATCAAGAGAAAGCAGCAGGTAGTAATAATTGGAGGCTTCTTCCTGTGGGGAATGGAGGACCACATCTGCCAGTCCCATTTGATGTCTAAGGAGACTTCTTGTTTACCAGAGGCTCAGATACCAGATGATGTGGAGAGACTGCTAAGGCTTATCCAACCCTTGGAATATTATCTGCTGCTGTTCATCCACATGGGCACCAGTGGTACTGTGAGGGGAAATGTCAACTGTATCAAGAGTGACTTCACAACTCTGTGTGTGAGGGTGAAGGCAATTGAAGCCCACATAGTTTCTCCTCAATCCTGATGGTAAGAGGGAAAGGCTTGGTTAGGAGCAGATGGGTACTGAAAATGTATTAATAATTTCCAAAACAGCAAATCCTTTCTTGTTTCATCAGACAGTGTATTTCCCACAACAATTATACCTTTTGTATGCTATTCAATTTACATCTTTTCCCTTTTCCTTTGCTCCCTTTTTCACATATCTGATGTGAAGACCTAGTCCTCCAATAAATACCTTGACATAAAGTGCGTATTATGCATCTTATAAAGATTCAGGGATAGCATCAAAATTTACCCTTGATGAGCAGTGAGAAAGTCATATGTATTGGTAATTAGTGAAGATCCTTCTTCTCGGGTATATGGTAATCATAACTGCCTAAGGCTAGATGGTTTGTTGATAATGACAGGAGTGTGCTTTATACAAGAAGAGAAGAAAAGTAGTACAGAGATGAGAAAGAATGCAGATTTAGAGAACTGTAGAGAGATGAAGGAAGGCGCATATTTTCATAATTTGACAAGAGGACATATGCGGCATTTGAGAGATGGGACGCAGCTTGATGCAAGCAAAATGTCCGTTTATTGTGTGCAGTTGTTTCTTTATATATGCTTACATTGGCTGCGTGTTTTAAACTGATTGGTTCTTTTGAACATACACTGCTCGCGCGGCTGCATTTGATTGGTCAGTGATATACTGTTACACTAACAAACACCTCCCATCTCTCAGGCACAGCCTCTGAGGCTCTTCTCTGCAGGGTGCCTAGAACTTGCTTATCAAGTTCCTGTTTTTGAGGTCCTTGTTTAACCCTTTTATGCTCATGACTGCCTTCAGTTTCCCAAGGTTTATGGGCTACAAGTTCCAGCACGTCCCCGCTGATTAATTGAGCAGTACTCGGGGTCCTGCTCTTCAGGCCTTGTCCTACAGACATATTCTTTTTTAACCTCATCTGACTCACTTTCTCTGCTAATTCGCCAGAGAAGGGTGCTTGGGGGAAAGGGGTTGCACTCCACCCAAGGCTGCATGGTACAATTTTTAAGTTTTACTCAGGATTTCATGATGTTGTCCATTTCATACATATTTAACATGAACAGTGCACAAGTCATTTAAAAGACAATATATCTCTACTCCTATTTGTACATATGCTACCTCACAAATAAAAATCTTTCCACCAGACTACTCGACAGTGAAACTCCTTGTGGGCTTTCAGTTGCAGAAGCACTGGCAGTGGCATTTCAACAGAACATTGATGCTTATAAGTTATTGAGGAAAAGAAAGCAGTCAGTGTGAGGAGTTATCACAGAATTGATCTGCTGTAACCCTAGGATCTACATAAACTACAATATATATTCATAAAATGAGATCAATTCATTTAACAAATAAAGATAAATGGTCATGCAAAAATTGTCTGAACCACCAGAATCAAAGGGCTGTGATCAATGACTTGACATCGTCAGCGACCTGTAACAAATGGAATATCACAAGGGTCAATGTTGCTACCAAGAGTATTCAATATCTTAATCAATGATCTGGATGATAACACAGACCTCACCCTCAGCAAAAGTGTGGATATTACTATACAATGGGAGTGACTGATATACCAAATGTCAGAGCTACAGTTCAGAGGGACCTGAAGAAAGCTGACAACTGTGTTAACAGAAATCTATTGAATTTCAGCAAGAAGAACATAAAACTTTTTCATTTTAGACAAAATAAATACTATGCATCAGTATAGGTTAGAATACCAACTGGCTGAATAACCACCATGTATCGTGTATCTAGGTATGATTCCTTCTTATCATGTCCCTGTCTTCAGCTTTTTGAAGTTTAGAGATTATGTCAACCAATTCTGTAATCTTTGTATAATACTCCTGCAAAAAGTTGTAGGGAAGTTCCAGGAGAAGAACTGAGTCTGGACAAAATAAGTCTACAATATCCTGAAGTTTTTGTTCTTTAGAATTGGAAATATATATGATATCACAACTGATGACTCATATTCATTGCAACTACTTGTTAGAGGAGACACTGGCCTAAACTGGGCTTGGGGGAATTTTTCAGCATTGGTATTAAAATAAAATTCCTTCAGTAAATCTCTGACACCAGCCACCTGATATGTTGTGTAAATATGTTGTGTAAACAGGGCAATACTGCATGTCAGTACAGTGATTACATAATCTGCATATTTACTAACATTGAATGTGATGGATTTTCTGTAGCTAGCATGCAGGATTGATGTGAAAAACTAATAGAGGGTTATAGAAAGAAGCACAGAACTAAGATTGACTCTTAAAGTGCTAACAAAATCATTGTAATCATTATGCAAAATGAACTGACGGAAGAAAGCCATGACTGGTATAGGCTATATTTGTTTTAACAAATACCTAGGTACAAAAGAAGTCTATAGGTAGATCAAAGTTGATGCTAGGGCTCATTTTATTTCCATCATATGCTGTTTGGAAGATTTAACTTCAGATTAGGCTTAATTTCATTTCCTGGGTGTAAAGGCTATACATGTCGTAAAGGCACGATAAATGTAGTTCAAAGCTTTCTGAATGTCTCCGTTTAAGGGTCAGAGACAGAGGGAGAGCAGGATTTTCTCTCTATTGCCCCTACCCCTCCCAGGAGGAGGATTAAGAGAAGGGAATAGAGAGATGATAATAATAACAATAACAATAACAATAACAATAACAATAACAATAACAATAACAATAACAATAACAATAACAGTAATAACAGTAATAACAGTAATAACAGTAATAATAGTAATAATAATAATAATAAAATTGCTCCGCACAAGGTTGGAAGTTAAAACTGTAACAAGTTTAATGAAAACAACAGGGGAAAGGAAAAGGGAATTAATAAAGGACAAAGGATAATTATATACAAAACCGGATGCCAGTAGTCCTGAGTGGAAATGTCCAAGCAGTGCCTTGTGGCCGCTGCGACTGCTGTGACTCGTCACCAGGGACCGCAGTGGTGCCAGGGAGCAGAGGGTGGTGGATGCTGCCGAGCACGTGGAGCCAGGCCCAGCCGTCCTGAGATGCGACAGGAAGCAGCCCAGGAAAGCCAGGAAAAGCCCGCGAAAACCTCGTGGCCGGAAAGGGGAGGGAACAGTACTGATCTCTGACCCTCCAGGGTCCTACAGACACCACCTGTCCTTCCTTTTCAGGCTGGTAACCCTTAAACCATAACACTGAAGAACTATAAACTCACAAACCTTTTCTTTCCTGAGTGTGGGCTTGTCGTGGTTTAGGCCCAGTGCATAACTGAGCACCAAGATGCCCCAAAAAGTGCTAGTCAGAATAAGGACTGGGAGGGCTTCTCACCACTTAAAAAGGTCACAGGCAAAAGACAGACTCATCATAAGGAATAAAAAAAAAAATACAATTTTAGTTTGTTACCGACATCAGAGTAGAACAATGGGAAATATGACGAGATCTTAAAATCAAAACGCACCTTCCCCCCAGGCCTCCCTTCTTCCCAGGCTCAGCTTTTTTTCCCGGTTTTCTTCACCTTCCCCTCCCCCTTTGCCTTGAGGCACAGGGGGATGGGAGTGGGAGGTTGCAGTTGGTTTTCACTTGTGCTTCTCAGGAGTAGGAAACACTCCGTCCAACCTCTCTCTCTGCTTCCACGTGGACCCCTTTCCATAGGGGAAAAAAGTCCTCAAAAGTCCAATATGGGTCTGCCCACAACTGCAGTTTCCCTCACACACAAAACTGCTTCAGCCCAAGTCCACAAAACTCCAATCTGGGTCTGCCCATGGTCACAGTTCCCTCACACACGACCAGTCAATCTGGCTCTCGCCACGGGTTGCAAAGGGGAAACCTGGGTTCTTTGTCCTCCTCCTCCTTCCTCTCTTTTCTTTCCTTCAAACCGACCTTGGTGTTCTTCAAAATTGTTCTCCTTGGGCCCCACTCCTTTCTCCGCTGCAGGTCTCCTCCGATGGTTATGGAGATCCAAGCTCTCTCTCTTTTTTTTCGGGATGAAGCTGCAGTGGGGCTTAAGCTTAAGTTGTAGTCGGGGCCAGCCAAGCCCAGCCGGGCCAGACCAGGGCCACACCACTCGCACCTGGCGCCACGCTTGTCAGGGCTGGTGCCAAAGAGAGAGAGAGGCATGCCCTGCACCTCCCTTAAATACATGAATTCGCAGGAGTGCTGATTGGCTTGGCCCTGGACTGAGTTGGGTCTGACAAAGGAAAAGGGGTAGCTTTTCAGGTAGCTTCTTACAGGGCCATCTCCATAGCCCTTCCCCCGTTACCAAAGACACAACCAAAACCCCTCACAGAAAACCCAATACAGGGCTCTTTAGAGAACTTCCTTCACTCTATTTTTTATCCTGTCTTATGAATATGAGGACAGCAGATCAACAGACATGTCAGGTGCCCCCATCACCATTGCCTATATAAAGATTAATGTATAGAAACATTAATTCTGGTCCTGTGCAATTTTCGAGAGGTGCCATGTGCCTGCTGCTGACTCCATCTTCCCACTGACTGTGGCAGTGTTCATCATGAGGCACCCTAGCCAGAATATGGGAGAATTAATTCCAAACCCTCAGTCAGCAAATTTGCCTAAAAAAGGAACAGGCAAAGTGCTGACTCCAAGGTCTCAGAACACCTCCTTTCATGTAAAGAAAGCAGATGGCTGTTACACAATAGGGTCACACAAGACTTTGTTTTCCATAGATTTCTCTATTATGAGGATAGAATGGTAGATAGCTTTGAGAGAATCTACCCACCCATGAAAATTATGTGGATATGGCACTTCAATATGCAGTTTAGTGGACATGGTGACCTTAGGTTGACAATTAGACTTGATCTTAGAGGTCTCTTCTAACCTTAATGATTTTATGATTCTGAAGTGTTGAAGCCAAGGTATATGGGAATACAGAAAATGGAAGTGCTATCACCCAACTGTTTTGTATACCTTTGTGTACGACTGAGGCATATCTATGAAAACATGACAGGTTTCAAAGGAAGGACTAATAACGTCCTGAACTAAGACTCAAAGAAGAAACTGGTGCTTTCTTTGTGGGCTATGACAACGTCTGTGACATTCTGGTGCTGTTCTACATTGTGGTAGGTACTGCATGCCCTTTTGCCGCTCGGTCGTGAGACTGTCACCTGACAAGGATAAATATATGAATGGTAGAGGAAAAGGAGTAACATGGTATGAAATTGCTAAAATGGAAAACAGAGGCAGAAAACTAGGAGAAAGATGTGGGGTTTAAATGTCCAAAATCAACATAATCTTGTTAGCCAGTATGATACCCTAGAGAGTAACGCTAAAAAACCTGTCCAATATTGTCTAACTAAAGGGATAAACACAAAACTTGCAGTGATGGTAAGAGTAAAAGAAAATCAGCAACTGCCACATTTTCCAGATCCAGTAGCTTCACATGACCTCCCAGGAGGTTTGAACATCTAAAGCAATTGAATACAGTAGTCTGGGACTGCTATTTAGCTGATCAGGTTGATCTCCACTTCTTCCTGTAGCTGGTCCAGTATTGTCACTCAGAAGCATGGTTTGGCAGCTCTGACAGGAAGACCTCCTTCTGAAGCAGCCACAATTGGCATCTGTCCAGTGCATCCTGCTTCTGAGCTTTTGTCTGTTTTCCAAGTTGACCCAAAACTATAGATCCTTGTCGTGGCCCAGTGCATAACTGAGCACCACGATGCCCCAAAAAGGAGGCTAGTCATAATAAGGACTGGAAGTGTTTCTCACCACTTAAAAAGGTCACGGGCAAAAGACAGACTCATCATAAGGAGAAAACCAAAACGATTTTAATTTGTTACCAACAACATCAGAGCAGAACAGTGAGAGATACAACCGGATCTTAAAGTCAAACACCTTTACCCCACCCCTCCCTTCTTCCTGGGCTCAGCTTTTGTTCCCAGTTTATTCACCTCTCCCCCCACCCTCCCGCCTCCACCTTTGTCTTGAGGTGCAGATGAACAAATGATTCAGGATGGCTTTTCTGGTGCAAACTGCCTCCTCTCTCTGATAACATGTGGAGAAATCAGCAGGGAGGACATAGAAGCTGCAAAATCTCTTAATCAGAGGAGAGCAGAAGAACAAGCCTGTTAGGCCTTAAATATCTATGAATATACAATGTATTAACTTTCTGCCTGATGTCATCCTTTCCACAGATCACAGTTTCTGAAGAACACAGTTTCTGCAGATCATCGACCTATTTTTTCCCTGATCAGCTCCTGCAAGACATGGCTGAAAATAAGCTCTAAATAAAATAGGTAGATGAGAAAGGATTAGTGGAACCTCAAAGATCCAAGGGCTGGCAGTTAACAGCAAATATGAAGGAATTTGGTCTCTATTTATCAAGAAAAGCACTTTGTGGTGTCAGAGAAGTTTTTGAAGATTCAAGAGCACTTGCATGATAGGGTGTGAATTACTTTGACAGTCAATGAGTGAAAGCATTTATTGGTTTCATTTCCTCTGCAAAGTTTCCAGCGTGTGCATGTGTGTTCTGAAACTAAACCAATGTGTAATAAGTGGAAACAATCAAGGGATTTTCTTCAAAAACCTCATTACTGTTCTCATACAGACTGCAAGTGCAGTCATAGCCTAAGACAAGTAATTTAGTTCTGGAACTCTTAATACTCATATTCTAGTTCCCAAGTCTCTAGACTGTCCTTGTCTTTCTTTTTCCTAGCTTTTCTATCTACTATTCTGAAGGCTATAAATTATGTTTGAGTTTGTGGTTTTGGTTGCTTGCTTTTTCATTTTAAAGGTGGTCAGACATCATACAGTCAGATTCTAAGATCAGAGCTTTGGGAAATATATAAAAACTGGTATCAGGCTGTCTTTGTAGTGAATTAATAAGTACTGTAGTTCTCTTGGAGAAACAATATCTTTTGAACTACCTCATACTTCTTGTCATCTGAGGATTGATGGCTTTATTGATTTGTGATAAATATAATTAAGATATTTAGTTAAAAATTAAAATGGTTTATGAAGACAAAACAAGCAACAGAAAAAAAACCCCCACAGGAGAAAACCAAGAAGACAGAACCCACTTTATCAGCTTTAACAGTTTCAGGGGGTTGTTACTTTGTTTTAATGTGGAGGGTAGATAAGCTTTTCCTACAATGCAGGTACTGTCATCATACGTATTTGTACTAAATGAAGATGAGGTAGAAGGACATAATCAAAAATAGTCAAGATGTAAATTAGGTCTGCCTCTGGGCATGCTTAGGTATGTAATTAAGCAATAGAATGTTGCAAGGGCTTTTGTTAAGTGTTTTGGAAAATAAGAACTTCTGGACCATTTTGTAAGGGTCAGTTCTGAATGAGACATTTGAGCACATAACTTTAGCACATTTACAAAACTCAAGGACCTTCCAAAGAATACATTTCCATTTCAAACCATTGAAAGATGACATGCAAATACATAAAGTATTCAGAAAGACTGCACATGTATTGAAAGAGTAAATATATTTGAAAGGCTGCCATTTTAACAGTATATTGGTCTTAAATTTATTTTGCATTTTAGAATGATGTTGTTCTTTAAAAAAATTCTCACTTTCTCCTTCTTCCTTACATATTGCTACGTACTTACTGCACACAATCAAATTCATCACGCTTTGAGAGAAAGGATTAAATATGAAAATAAAACAAGACAATGCTGCATATTGAACAAATTTGAAGAATCACTTCCATTGTAAAAAAATTTAAAAGCTTTAGAGCTTCACAGTGACAGACCTCATAGGCCACACAGCCTGTGTGAAATTGGATTCTGTGTGATTATTTCTGGGCAATAATTCAGAGCAAATAACATTAAGAAAGGCTAGCATAAATCCTGACAGAAAAAGTCGATTTAAATCAAACTAATAGGTTGCAAAACATATGAAATATGCTTTGAACTGTGCCTTGAAGACACATGACCAAATCCATATTCAAAAAGTAAAAACAAACCAGAGTGATTTGAAGAATAAATTACTTGTCATAGTGATCTTTAAAAATGCCAGAATTTAATGCAAAAATATATTTCTAACATTTATTGCAGCAAAAATAAATGTCAACATACTAGACTTAACTGGCTAAGCCTTGTGGTAGCATTTCTACAAAGTGAAAGGAACATGACAAGTTGTATTTCACATTTATTAGAATGAGATTTAGTCTTCTTTATCATAAGCAGTAGATTTAAACACTTTATTTTAATTCAGTTCACAGTATTGAGAAAAACATTGACTCAGATAAGAAGTAGAACACCGTGTACACGTTTCTCTGAAGCAATCAATCAATTTTAGAAGCTAAATATGTAATATGACAACACTAGAGCTTTGCAATAGAATACAAAATGTAACAAAATGTTTGTGACATATCACAGACACTACTTAGAAGCATATCTGCTATATCTAAAACATTGTAAAATTTATGGTCTATTATTGGTTATAACAGATATATCTTCATAAATATGTAAGTACACATTACTATACAGAAGGACTTTATCTGAGACCATCTTTTGTCTACACTAGGTACATATCCAGAGACAATTGTTCTAAATCCTTAAACTTTGATATTTTGTAACGTTTGTGTCCACTGCGTCGCCTTCCATTACTTACAACATTATTTATACTTTGCAGAGTACATTCTTACATATTATCTTTCAATTATTAACATAATTACACAATACACTGTTATAACAGTGGCAGCATAGCTTTCAAGGACTTTTAAGATATCATTTGTTGCCTCACTATATTAAAATGTTCAGATCATTTTTTTCAGACAACAAATAATATTTAAAAATATCATAACTGCATTAAATAGCTGTATGAAAAAAAATTTTTAAAAAAGGGTTGAAATTTTAAAAAAATACATGTATACATAATGAATATATTTAAATTTGCAGTAATTAGGCATTTAGAAATTAAAAGAGAATAGATTTGCATTTCTTCATGCAATATTACTGCAACTTTTATTTTCTCCCTGACAGTGACAGAGGTAGTTCTCTCTTTACAACAAAAAATACACAAAGAATGGAGTATATGGTCATGTAATTGACGAACAAAAGGATAAAGCGTTGTCAGAACACAGTATAGCTATCTATATGTGAATTACTATTTAGCACAAACTGTTCATTTTACAACCTTAAAGGTTATATATGCAGTGATGCATAAAAATATATGTAGATAGCATCTCCTAGTTTTGCTTTGTGTTTTCTCTTTTTTTTTGGTTGGTTTTTTTTTGAAAAGACAGTAGCAGAAATAAATATTACATCTGATAATTTTTCCATGATTCAGGGAAGATTATGTGTATTACATAAAGGAACCTACTGCAGTTTCCCATCTTTCTTGCTGCAGGAGTGACAGCAAAACAATCCTGCATGTGCTGGCGCTGCCAAGAGTCACTGCTGTGTCCGACTGGTGTTGCTGCTGGCAGAGGTCTTGTTGGAGCTCCCTGTGAAACCTAGACCAAGAATTGCAAAACTTAACAGATTTACCAGAGTAAATGAAAGAGGAAAGGCCAGGGAGAGGAAAGAGAATACTGGAAATAATATGAAGTAGTCTGTAGCAACATAGATGACACAGTTAGAGGGGTCCAGAGCAATGTCTGGTCCTATTTACTGAAGTTAATAAGCACAGGAAATAGAAATCTATAAAGTCCTGGTTTTCCAGCAAGCTAAAAAGATTCTACCTCAGAAAAAGAGTAAGATCACATGAGAAGATCAGAAAGGATCCAAGATTATTTTTAAATACTTTCTTTTTTTTTCCCCTTTTATTAATATCAATTGTAAACATTTGTCCCAATATTTTCATTGAAATAAACTAAACATTATAATTTTTCACCTAGTTTTCTGGCATGCATAGGCTTGGTTAGTAACAAGTATGAGCATGCTAACTTGTCATGAAAGAGCTGTCTAGGGAACTCGATATTTTCATTATCCTACACGGAGGCTGAGAAAAGCTTTCTCCTCTCTGATACTTATAGGCATGAAAGGCTGGTACAAACTAAGTGCTAGGTCTAATGGAAAGCCTTACAACCTCTGAAATTGTTGACATTTGAGGAGAATCTCATATAGAACATCTCCTAACAATGCTTTGGCATTTGGCATAGACCTTTCCCTTGGAAAGCAACCACTAAAATGGGTAGTGTGACTGACAAGTTACATACATTTTTTCTTTGTGGGGGGCTTTAACACTCTTAATGTAAATGCTTCCCTTCCTCCTACTATAAATTTATTTAAACATTTATACTTCTGACAGATGGTATGTGTGTACCACCAGTAAAAGTATGTCTTTTAAAGGCCTGACATTACAAACCTAAGAAGTTCTGGCACACATTATTCACATAAGTGACCATATGCCACAAAAGTGTATTGTATATGCTCCATATATTAGTAAGCTAAGGAGATGAGTAATTTTTTATTTGGATGACAGAATGTACAATTACACATCTAACTCTGTAATATGTGCTGTGAAAATGAGCTGCAGCATATATGGATAATTGCATTTAAATTTGAAACTAGTTAGCTCTTTGGATAATAAATAAGGCTTCCAAAGTCCTAAGTATTACACTGTTCTGTGTAAATAATAAGAATAACAAAAAAAATCTAATAGCATTCACTAAACATATGCAATGAAAGTACGATAAGTTATTGTAATGTGCCTTTTTAGAAGAAAGCAAACTGCCGTTTTCAGTAGAATCTTATTTCCATATTGCTTTTATATCACTCAACTTACAGATACATAAGGATATTTACAGAACGTGAAACTGGTAGTCACTTAAAAATATTTAAAAATTTGTACAGAAAAAAATTATTGAGCTTGTGACATATCAAGAACTACGTATACATCTGTTCATATACTTCCGTAGGTTACATGAAAAATTCTCCTTTCTTTTCCTCTCCAAGAAATCCCCATTGTACTTTTATCTGCTCGTAAAACATTCACTAAAGCATACAGATGTTCAGGAAGTAATATTCCATTTTATGTTTCCTCTGCTTTGTAAAGAAGCTTTTTTATTTTTATTTATGTTTCATTGCCCCCTGCTGTTTGATAAAGTACTATTTTTTAAGAGTCAACATCTCAGTCTACTTTCTTTACTAGTAAAAAAGGAGTTGGACTTGAAATTATCTTCTCTTATTATGGTCTCAGATTCAATATGCTTTTTTCACTTGTGAGACTGAAGTATTCAAATAATGCAGTCATAGAATCATAGAATGGTTTGGGTTGGAAGAGGTCTTAAAAAGCATCTAGTTCCAAGCCCCCTTCCATGGGCGAGGACACCGTCCACTAGACCAGGTTGCTCAAAGCCTCATCCAACCTGGCTTTGAACACATCCAGGGAGGGGGCATGAATTGCAGTCAATGCAATTAAACAATTATGGCAATACTGCAAAATGAAAACAATACTTTCAAGTGCCTTTTCATCTTACACACAATATTGAGAAAATTTAATAATATTTTCATATGCAATGTCTCTTACTTTTTCAGTTACTGTCTTGGGATATGAATTGCCTCATAGATCCATGTGAAAAAAGAGCTTTCCTTACAAGTGCAGATCTATTAGGCCCTATTCCTTGAGAAGGATTCTCAATTGCTTGATGAAACTGTTCACTTAAATCTGGTCATCACCTACCTCAACAGAGTTATTTTGTGTTTTTCAAAATATTTACCTACAGTAGTGGTATTTATATTTTCTTCTGGAAGTTATGAAGCAATTTTGCCCAAGCTATACTTTTTCATATGGAGAAGAATACCTACAAGACTTCTCTAGTGGTAACATGATGTTACACAACTGGATATGGCTGATATTGTCTGTGTCCTCCAGCAGAAAATCTGTACACCCTATGAACTGTTGCATTCTTTAATGAGTTTCTTTCATGCTAGAGAAGCATCAGCTGTACCAAAATGAGATATTTTTGAATGAATGAGATACATAAGTAAGGGTAGAAAAAACTTGGTGCAAAAAACTTTCAGACATCACAAAATCATGGTGTCCTCAGAATTGTTTGGCTGTATTGAAAGCTGTGCAATTACTTTTAAAAAAACTGGTTACTTGGGCTTACGTGCCTGGTTTTCTCACACTTTTGTACTTCAGATTTTCTCTGCAACAACAACATCTAGCAGCTTAAAAGAAACAAAGATTCTAACATTATTTTTTTTAACTGAAATCCACAGACACTTCATATGATTATTGGAGCCCATGCAGAAGAGCAGTGTCATTTGTACCATTGCCACTACACCTAATGGGTACATCGATCTACATGAAGTGTAGCCTGAAGACTCAGGCTAATATATGGTTTACCTTGGCTGATGAGCTATCCTGAATTAAAAAATCTCATATCTGGCTGTACCAAACAGAGATAGCATGCCTTAACCTTCTCTCATTAAGATGTCATTTCACTTCACATTTGTCAGAGGTGAACTAAGAACATAGCCAATTAATTAGATCAGATAATTTTGATTACTTGATCATTGTCTGAGCCTTAAGGCTGCTTAGTAAATATCCAGAGTTTATAATGTAGTACAGCTCTGGCATACCCGAGCAAGATCAGATGCTGTGTAGATGTGTTACATCAGTATAAATGAATAGCTCTGCACAAGTTAATTTAGAGTATTCCCTGCTTAAGGAAAGAAGCAGCTACAGAGGGATGCACAAATGAGTTTTTCTGCTTCTCAGCTAACCAGAATCACAAGTGGGTTTCTTTGAAATAGATTGTTTTTATCTCCCTGTATCACAGAAGAGTAAGGAACTAAGTTGATTGCACAAAGAACTATTTCAAAATTACCAAATGGCAGAAAGATTTACTTCAAAAAGTAGTTTTTTGGGATTTTAGCAAGGCTTTTGATACTGTCCCTCACAGCAACATTCTGGACAAGTTGTCCATCTGTGGGTTCATAAGCAGGTGCACTGTGTACTGGATGAAGAACTGGCTAAATGGCAGGACTCAGAGGGTTGTAGTGAATGGGGCTACATCTGGCTAGCAACTGGTCACCAGCAGTGTCTCTCAAGGGTCTATTCTAGGGCCAGCTCTAGTCAACATTTTTATCTGTAGTCTGGATGCAGGAGTTGAATATACCATTATTAAGTTTGCTGATGATACCAAAATGAGAGATGCTGTTGACTGTCTTGAGGGACAAGAGGCCCTTCAGAGAGATCTAGATTGATTGGAGCATCAGGCATTCATCAGTGTCATGAACTTTAACGAGAACAAATGCTATATTCTGTACCTGGGATGGAGCAATGCTGGGCACAAGTACAAATTAGGAAAGGAGTGGCTGGAAAGCAGCCCAGCAGAAAGGAATCTAGTTGACAGGTGGCTCAATATGAGTCAGCAGTGTGCTCTGGCAGTCAAGAGGGCAAACTGCATCCTAGGGCGCATCAAACAGCGGTCTTCCAGTACTTAGAGGGGGCCTTTATCCTGCTATATTCAGCATTGGTGTGGCCTTACCTTGAGGACAATTCTGTGTAAAATTCTGGGCCTCACAATTTAAGAAGGATATGAAGGTCCTTGAATGCATCCAGAGGTGGGCAACAAAGCTGGTGAAAAGGCTAGAAGGAGTGTCCTGTGTAGAGACACTAAGGACTTTGAGTTTTTCCTGTTGAGAGAAAAGAAGGCTGAGGGGCAACCTCCTTGCTCTTTACAGCTTCCTGAGAAGGGGAAGTGGAGAGGTAGGTGCTGATCTGTTCTCCCTGGTATCCAATGATTCTGGCCGTCTACTTGATTTTGGGTACTGATTTTAAAATAGAAAAGGGTAGATTTAGGTTGGATATTAGAAAAAAGTTTTTCAATATGAGGGTGGTAGATCACTGTGTTATGGTTTAAGGGTTACCAGCCTGAAAAGGAAGGACAGGTGGTGTCTGTAGGAGGGTCAGAGATCAGTACTGTTCCCTCCCCTTTTCGGCCACAGTCTATAAAAAATCGAGGTTTTCGCGGGCTTTTCCTGGCTTTCCTGGGCTGCTTCCTGTCACATCTCAGGACAGCTGGGCCTAGCTCCACGTGCTTGGCAGCATCCACCACCATCTGCTCCCCGGCACCACTGTGGTCCCTGGTGACGAGTCACAGCAGTCGCAGCGGCCACAAGGCACTGCTTGGACATTTCCACTCGGGACTACTGGGATCAGGTTTTGTATATAATTATCCTTTGTCCCTTATTAATTCCCTTTTCCTTTCCCCTGTTGTTTTCATTAAACTTGTTACAGTTTTAACTTCCAACCTTGTGCGGAGCAATTTTTTTTATTATTGTTATTATTATTCTCTCTCTATTCCCTTCTCTTAATCCTCCCCGTGGGAGGGGTAGGGGCAATAGAGAGAAAATCCTGCTCTCTCTCTCTCTCTGACCCTTAAACGGAGACACCCTGGAACAGGTTGCCCAGAGAAATAGTGAATGTCTTATCCCTGGAGATGTTCAAGGTCAGTCTAGATGGGGCTCTGAGCAACCTGATTTAGTAACATTTTCCCTGCTTACTGCAGAGGGCTTCAACTAGAAGATCTTTAAAGGTTCCTTCCAACCCAATACATTCTGTGTTTCTATGATTCTATGACACCTGTAAATGGTTCAAAGCTGTGCCAGGGGAGGTTTAGAATGGCCTTTGGGAAGCATTTATTTAGAGAGAGGCTGGCCAAACACCTGGAATAGGCTTCCTAGAAATGTGGTTGTTGCCCCAATCCTAACAGTGTTTAAGAGGTCTTTGAACAATGCCCTTAGTAATATGCTTTAACTTTTTATCAGCCCTGAAATGATCAGGCAGCTGTACTAGATGGATGTTCTAGGTCCCTTCAAATTGAAATTTTTCATTCTAATTCTAATTCTAATTCTATTCTATTCTATTCAGTTATCACTCACCTGGCCAGCATCTATGCAAGAAATGAAAATGAGCTAAAGGCACAGAACAGAACACAGAAAGTCTCTGAGAAGAGAAGGTGAAATAGGTTTTAAGGAGAAAAAAATAGTATTTAGGCTGACAGAAGACAATAGGAGCATGTCTTTAGTGGATAAAGGTATAATGAAAATAATCTAGAGAAGTAAGAAGGAGACAGTGGAAATTTTAGGGAGAAAGGAAAAAAGAGGAATGTGTACAAATCAGATGCATTTACATCCTTAGGAACAAAAAATAAGTTGTACCCCAAGGTCTAAAGCTGGAAGCCTTGATAATAGTGCTATTATAAAGAGATTAGTCTATTTCCTGTTCCTCCTGTAACACACCAATCCACACATTCATATCCAAATATTTCAGCTTTGTTTGCAAATATGCCTCCCTGGATCCAAACCTCATGTCTGTAAAATAAGAAAACATGTATTTTCTTCCCTGGAAATTCTTCCTACAATTTTTGGTCTAGTTTAGTGTTGCTTGATTTTCCTGCAACAGAGTACAATGTGTTATGATGTTTTCTAATGTTTGTTTAAAATATCTTGATATTACTTCCAATAAAGAGTTTGTTTGTGGTCTTGTCAAAACCTGGAGATTGTTGGTTGCAAAGCTTGAAAGGACAAATGATCTTTGTTATTTATATAGAAAGCTTTAGCATGTTATTAAAAATCAATAGTGTTACTGTTTTTCCTTTAACATTCTGGTTGCAGAATTTATTGTTTTGACATTTATTGACTCTTATTTTAGAGTTCTGGAATTCATTTGTGCAATTATGTAGTGGCTTATCTATTGGCACCCCAACCTAAGATAGATCGTAAGTATGCATTGGGATATTTTTTTAGTCAGTTCTCTGTCTCAGTAAATCTATTACACATTGCTCTGGTTTTCCAGCCTGATTGTTGCCTCTTTCAGAAGCAACTTAACTGCATTGCATTACCTCTTTATTTTTAATTTTAGTCATAGAAAGATTAATAAAAGTCTCACTTTCTCTGCTGAGTTATACAATACATATTTTTGCAAAGAATGGTGAGTACAAAAAAGAAAAACAAACATACGGCATAATAAAACATTCTGTCTGTAAAGGAAGTTCCTCTGTTTTCAAAAGTGCAATGAACATAGAATGTGTTTCTCGGATGCAGAAAAGACAGATGTTCAAAAAAAGTTTTCTAAGGCATGAACAATATGAGAAAAGACTATTTTCAAATCCATTTATTAAAATAATTGAATTTAATAAGTAATGAAAAACACCTTGAATCTTGCTTTTCAATGAGACTAAGGAATTGCACATAAGGGCTTTGTTTAGAACTTAGAATTTTAGACCACATCCTTGTGAAGAACTCTAATTTTGAAATATTCAAATTTAAAGCAATTCCAAATTGCTTCTGTGGTCTAGATCCTTTCAAGCTTTTTCATGCCGTGTTCTGACATCTGCTGAAAAACAATTTAGCAGTATAATATAATCCTTGGTGATCTCATCTTCTAGAAATACAAAGTAGCCAATTTAAATTTAAGGAAGCCCAGGACCACCATTTTTAATGAGGTCTCTGGTAAAAAACAGCAAGAAATCTGCTTTTGTAAATATTTTTTGGTGTTATCTTTTTTTGTTAGCTATTTGATAGCTTTCTTGAAAAGTATTTTCTTATGAAGTTATTATCTGCGCCATTTTAAAATCTCAGTCTTTCTCTTTTGCTTCTCTTAAGGCTCCATGCCTCTTAAAACATTATCTATTCTTCATCTTGTCATACTAACTTGCTGCTACTGTTTTCACTTATTCTGTTTTACAGTGCAAGCATCAGAGATTATACCTTTAAAAAATAATATTAGGTCAATATGTGCCAAATCTGAGGCTAAACTGTGTGGAAGCTTGATGACGGCTCTCAATGATATAGAATACCATGAAGATTACTGATTAGTTTTGTAGATATAAAGAGTTCTAAACAACAGCCTTTCTTTACTGGTAGTTGCAAATTTTCCAATTCTTTATCAAAGTGGGTTGAATGAGGTAGAAAAGCTCCCTATTTTCTATAGAAATGGAAGGAGTAATCAGTATAGCTGCTCCTGTAAAGGTTTCATTTCTTTCAGCCACATTCTTGTCTCTTGCAATACACATGAGGACTGGTAATCTTCTTGACAATGTCAATTGTTCCAGCTGATTGGGTTGTTTGTAGAAACAATAACAAAAGCAGAGTATTTAATTATCAAAATAATTGTGCAAGCATCCTCAGTCTGTTTAGAAGTCTCTGCTTCTTTAAGGTTTACACAAATATTTCAACAGTTTCGGGAGGTTTTTGTTTGCTTATTTGTTTGAGATTAGACCTCAGCAGAAATTTTTTATTGTTCATTTTGGATTTGGGTTGGAAAGCTGACTGACCTTTTTCTCTGGGAGATAAACTAAGTGCACACCCATGCTATGCATGCCAAATTAAAAGGGAACATTTATGGATGTGTATATATGCTTATATGTGTACACATGTACATACACATACATTTTTTACATATATATGTAAGATCTGTAGATGTATTTATAGATATATTGATATTGATATTTACGTGTGTGTATAGATACATGCAAAGTGAGGGAAACATGATTTCTCTGTGAATGTAATAATGAATGTAATAAATATTGAGAAAGTAAGGTAGCTGTATCATATTTCTCATTATCTTCACCATTCAATGCACAATTCTATCATGTATATCTACACAGTGTCAAAGGTCTACCCCGAATGCAGATTTATCATTTTATTCATGAGATTCTCCATTAGCATCGTACTATATGAGCTTTGCCATATCCTCCCCATGAGGTGAAATACTTACTGCAGAAAGTGCACAAGTCTCTTGCAAGCTCACTGTCAAAGTGAGGATTAGTCTTCATGACAGTCTCATTCCCACGTCTTCATTGTTCTCCAAACTGCCAGTTGCACAAATCATTGCCTCTACCCACTGTTTTTGTTTACTGTGTCTTATTCAGGAAGATCTGTCTTAGGTGGGATAAACTATCCATCCAGAAAAAGGTAACATAGTTACAAATTGCATAAGATTTATTTTAGGTGATATGCCTGATCAGGATTCTGTGACAGATCTTTATCTTTCTATGTGAATTCAACAGCTGGACCTTTTTGTTTGTTGGCTGGCTGTTATACATATACTTGCTACGTTCTCTATGTGACTTTCTAATTTCTGAAGTAAAACCTTCATTACTTACAAAGCTATGATGACTTGTGTACTGAAGTCTCATTTTACTTTCCTCTTGAATTTTCTCAGTGTTACGCCTGATACAACTTCAGAGAAAAATCCTATGATACTTGGATCCTTTCTTTTACAAATGTTGTGGGTTGACCCTGGCCAGCAACTTGAGCTGGATTGACCTTGACTGGTTGCCAGATGCCCACCAAGCTGCTCTATAATTTCTTTTCCTCAGCAGGGCAGGGGAAGAAAATATGACAAAAAGCTGATGGGTTGAGATAATGACAGAGAGATCACTCAGCATTTACCATTATGGGCAAAACAGACAATACTTGGGGAAAGTTAATTTAATTTATTATCAATTAATAAGACAGCAGGATAATGAGAAAAAAAATATCTAAAATACACCTTTTACCCACCTCTCCCTTCTTTCCAGGCTCAGCTTCACTATTCACTTCTCTACCTCCTCCCTGTGAGTGGTGCAGAAGACAGTGGAATAGGGGTGCAGCCAGTTTATAACACTTTGTCTCTGCTGATCCTTCCTCCTCATGCTCTTACCCAGCTCCAGCATGGGGCTGCTCCAACAGGATACAGTCCTTCATGAACTTCTCGAATGTGGGTCCTTCCCATGAGCTGCGGTTCATCGAGAACTGCTCCAGCATGGATCCTTTCCACAGTGTTCAGTCATTCAGGAATATATTGCTCCAGTGTGGCTCCCCACAGGATCAGTTACTGCCAGGAACCTGCTTAAGTGAGGGCTTTCCATAGGGTCACATCTTCTTTTGGGGCACATCCACCTGCTCTGGTGTGGGGTCTTCTACAGGCTTTAGTTTGGCTATCTGCTACACTCTGGACCTCCATGGAGTGCAGGGGAAAAACCTGTGTCACCATGGTCTATGATGAAAAGAGACTCTACTGCAGAGTTTAAATTTAACAATTTATTTGAACAACATGTGCAGATCCAGTATGTCACTATTGCAGGTTCCATGGATACAAAGGAGAATGCACTATTGCAGTGTTAAAAGCAAGACTACACTATTTACAACCACAAGAGATTCACAAAATGCACTATTGTAACTACAATAGTCACAAAATGCACTATTACAGCCCACAGGCAATTCACGACAGGCCGCAGACCACTCACAAAACTCACTGTTACTGCTCATAAGCAATTCACAACAGCTTCCAGGCTACTCACAAAATTCACTATTACAATTCCCAGGCAACTCATGGAACACACTATCACAACTCACAAACAACTCAGAATACCACATGTGTGTTAGTCAAGCACCTGCAACTACAAACTTAAAGCTTGCCAATTATTCACTTACCCCTTCAGGTAAGGGTTCCCATGTAAGTTACCTTGGCCAGAATTCCAACCAAGGGGGAAGGTTCTCATCACTCCATGGCTGGAGAAGTAACTCCCCCTTCCTAACATCAATCTTAGAGTTTTTATCTCCTGGTGTACGGGACAGCAGGAAGGGGCATGTCTGAGTAGATTAGATCACCCTGTTTTAGTCTTGGGCTTATCGGATAACTCAAGGCTGAGCTATCTATGCAGCTCCCCATGTGTTGTCTCTGCATAGGGCCTCAAGGCGATCCAAGGGTAAGTCACTCATGCAACCCTCCCGTGAGTCACCTGGTGCTCTGGACATTACCGAAACCTGTTTGAACTACAAGCCAGACAATCCTTACATGGTCTTCACCATGAGCTGCAGGGGAATCTCTGGTGCCTGGAGCACCACTTCCACCTCCTTTGTCACTGACTTTGGTCTCTGCAGAGTTGTTTTTCTCACATATACTCATTTCTCTCTCCCAGCTGTTGTTGCACAATATTTTTTTATTGTTTTAAAAATATGTTATCACTGACATGCTACATTGCTGATTGGCTTAGCTTTGCCGGGTGGTGGGTTTGTCTTGAAGCCAGCTGGAATTGGTTCTGTCTGACATGAGAGAAACTTTTCTTATCTTTTCACAGAACCAGCCCTCGTGCCTGCTACCAAAACCTTGTCCAACATAAACCAAATATATAACCAAACACTTCCTTTTAATCATTGCCCTTTCACAGGAGACGGGGAGAAAAAAAATTGAAGGAAGGCAAATAGATATGTGAATCAAGATAATGACTGTTTCACTAGAAAAGCCAAACCACTTTCCTGGAAGGCAGAGTCTCAGCACGTGTAACAGCTGATTGGAAAGACAGATGTGGTAACTATGAACATCCGTTCTTCCTTTTCCTTTCTCAGAGCTTTTATTGCTGAGCATGACATCATATACTATGAGAAATCCCTTTGGTCAATTTGGGTCAACTGTCCCAGCTGTGTCCCATACCAGCTTCTAGCTCACCCCCATCCTACTCACTCCAGGAGGGGGAAGGAGAAAACCAGAGTTCAGCAGCAGCCAGAACACTAGTGTGTTATCAACACTGTATTAGTCACAAATGCAAAGTGCAGCACCATAGAGGCTGGTAAGGAGACTGTAGATTCATCCTAGCCAGACCGAGTACAGTGAGCAATAAGATAGATGACTAGAAGTGCTATGATATTCTGCATACCCAGGGATTATATTCCATCCAAAAAAATAATCGTTAGAGTATTATGTAAAAAATGAAGTGATGAACCAGTCAAAATACTTATATTTAGAATGATAAAATGACCCACTATGAGGCATTTTAAAATGTGTTAAAAGTTAACAGGGTTAATCTTCAATAATTAAGTTTAATAAGAAGACATATTTAATACTTTGAACTCCTGACAGTAATGAAATAAATAACTTAATAGAAAGAAACTCATAACTAAATAATAACAAACTAATATAAAACTCTTCAGAGAAATTGTTCAGTAAAGAAACTTTTTTTTTTCAAAGAAGTACTGATTATTTTATAGCTTATGAAAGATAAGCAAGATAGATTTTTTTAAAATGCTGGTAGCAAATAGCAGACAGTATTACTGGGTTTGTGACAGTGGATTAGAGTGATCAATTTCCTTGTAAATGCTAGAAAGTGTGATGATTCACACTTTTCCTAAGTAAAATTTATTAGGGATTTTAGAGCATATTCAAAACTTTGTACTTGGAGATGAAGTCCTCCTGTTATAAGCCAAGACGACAGAGATGTCAGTAACAAAGAAGATGGCACCAAGCCACATCAGAGAACTGCAGAAGGTGAAAATCTAATACATTTATGTGTGTTTAATTTAAATTAAGAAAAGAAGACCAAAAAAAAGAAAGAAATCCCTTCCATTTCCCTAATTATTTTTTTATAAGTGCTTGGGATAAACTTGAGAGAAACAAACATAGAAAAACAGTTGCATGGAATGCATGAGTGATACTGTAAGTGTCTTACATTTAGATACAGAAATATGGGAAAACATCAAGGAAATTGAAGAGGAGATAATTTTTATGTTCATGAGAACGTGAGACAGAGTGAAGAAGACAATGACTCAGAGAATAAGGCTGAAGCAAACTTGGACATAAGTGACATCTGTAAGTCTGTTACTTGGCGAATATGAGTAATGGTCATGACAGGAAAGAAACTATTAAAAACAGAATTATGAGTGATTTAACACTGTATGTTTCCAGCTTGACAGTTCTGATGTTTTAATACTTTATAATGTTATCCTAATCAATACTTATATGGGGCAAATCTGGGGCAAAATTTATGGAATATATATTAATATTATAAGTGAATAATAAGTACTGAGTCAAATTCTATTGAATATCTATATGTAAATATTTGCAATCTAGTAGTCCTGAAATAATAATTCTGCAAGTATTAGGTGTTGAAGAAAATAAGGTAAGAAATCTCCCTAAACTTGCTTTGCAATGATAACTTGAAGTCAATCTTCAGTCAATTTTCTTGACCTGACCTTTATTGGTGTGAATAGTAACGGAAGTAAATTTCTAGAAGTCAGTCCTATACATTTAGTAAAACTTTGTGAAAAAATTAAATCTGAATGGAATTCTGTTTATCGTCCAAATTAATGGAAAACATTTCCAGATTTTGAAGAGCTGTTTTCATAACATAGAGGAATAAAATGCTGGCTTTCAATTTTTTTAATGGAATGAAAAGTGCCAAGATGTCTTTACTTCAGTGTTTTTGATTGAAAAAAAATCCCCAGACAAAATTATTGCTGTATTCATAAGAAGAAAGCATTTTATTTGAAACTGTCACATTTAGAAACTTGTGTTTACAGTGAAACTCTCTTGGTACTCTGTACTTTTCTTTAGGGATAATCCGTTGTTACATTGAATAAATGAATCTCCAGGGCCTTGCAACAGAAATCTTCTTTTAAGAGCTAACTTACAACTTAGACTAATCTGAAAAAAGAACTTAGTTATTACTATTTAGAAAAAACCAAACTGAGACTTTCCATTTCCCTTGTGTAGCTATTTGTTGGGGTAAATTAGTGATAACTCTCATGAAAATAAGTAATCCCATTAAGATGTTGCAGAATTGGGTAACTTTTTTTTCCTATATGCAATGAAAACAGTTAAGTCGTAACTACAAATTAAGAACTTCGTATTATATTTTTTTTAAGTATGTTTAAAGTTTAATGTATCTTTTTTCTTGAGATATGGAGATTTTTTTCAGACAAAGGACAACATTTGGATTACTTCTACATTGAATTACGTATTATCACAAAAATGTGCAGTGTCATCACATTGCTTAGAACTAAACTGATATTGGCAGGTAGCCTAATTTATAAGTATAGTTTTTACTTAAATATATTTCTGAAGTGACTCTTACCAAATATGAAGTATGAAAAAGGACTTAAGATCATGATTGATAAACAGCTGACCATTTGATCTTTGTCTGATGCTGTAACACTGGCAGTCAGTGCAATTTATGAATTATATATTAAATCTCCTTTCATGAATATGCAAAGAAGGAATTTTGAACTTGTATTACTTCTTTGTATAGTGAGACTAATATCGGATATGAGAGCTTAAGAAAGTGGAGAGGTTATTGCTAAAATAATTATAGCAATAACTTGATATAAAGGAAACCATGTTTAATAGTAAGAAACTAAGACTTCTACTTTATGTAGAGATTACTTGATTAATGTCTACAAGAAACCACAAGAACCAAAGACTGCTGACAGCATACTGGCCTTTAACCTAGAACCACCCCACCTTTATAAGATAGATAAAAAAAAGTCAATAATAACAGCTCAATAAGACCAAATATTCTAAGCACTGAAACAGTTTACATGGGAAATAAGCTGATTTTTGGGGTGTGGAGAGAAAACCTAGTGAATTCCTTTGCATGTGCAAAAGTCAGATTGCAGGTCTGAAATTAAGAAAACAGAAGTTTAAAGCACATTGAAATATTTAACTTTCAAACAAAACATGAAAGCATATAGTTTGTAGGTATTACAGCCTTTCAGGTGCACAGTTATAGAACAGCTGAGTTATTACAGGATAGCTCTGGATGACTGATTTAAAACTACTCTTGAGATTGAACTAAAGGTGACCATGATATATAGTTGTTTGGGTTTGAGAGAGGCAGGTGATTTGGAATATGGTACCGTTCATAAAATTTCCATCTAGGTCTTAGCTGTATGCAACTTTGATAGTTTAATTATAAATCTATCACTTAAATCTTTCTGAAAGATAGGTTGTTCAAGAAAATTCTTACTTGAGCAATTCAATACGAAGTTCTATAACTTAGAAAGGAGAACAGACAGTATTAGTAGTAGTTGTCAAAGATCTTTACTTTTCCCAAATTTGAAATTTGGATCTTCATTTGACATTAAAGGCTATTTGGAAAGCTATACTGATTAAGAAAAATAACTGTGATATAGATCAGACTGCTTTCTAAATTGCAAGTTAAACAATTTTTGAATGATTTTAAAAAATCCACCTTTCCTCAGACCCTCTTGAATGGGACTATGTCTCATGGGACTTCAAACTGGGGCAGTGGTCTAGACCTAGTGATCTGGCATCATATCAGCAAGAATTCTTGAGATTCCATTTTGATAATATCACTTATTTAGAGTCAAGTTATTTTATTTTTTTGCAGAACTCAGGCTCAGACTGTCTATAACTCTTTCAAATGGATATCAACTTCTTAAGAATTTATTTAATCATGAATAGCTCATACTATCCTTTAAGAGAATCATTATTTCCTAAGTTAATGAAGTCAAATTAGAACTTTGAACTGGTGCTAATTAATATAGGAAAGACAATGCATCATGACCTGGATTTGGTACAAGTCCGGTGGGTTTGTAAGTAGTGTTATAAGAACTGGGTTACCGGAGATGACATGCTTGGATGATGCATGCTGTGCAGTGTATGCAGCCAGTATCTTCAGGACCTTGTCTTAAAAGTTGTTGTAAATCTGGTCAAAGTGACTCAAACAAAACAAGTACTAGAGAAGTATTTACCATAGTAAGAATATTTCTGTAGTGTTTTACATATTTCTTTACTTATAATAACTTACATATTTGTCTTTATATGTATATAATTATATAAATATATTTACGTATACACTGAATTTTCATTTCAATTAATTTTCTGAAGCAACAGTTCCACAGAGCAATCTGTTCAGGGTCTGCTGCATAGTTTTCTGTGTGCCACGCATGTTTTTCATGCACTTGGGAGGTGGTGTAAATGCCATAATTCAGTTGACCAAGAACCTTGATCCAAGGTTTTTATCAAAACCACTAGATTTTCCCAGATACTTTCAAGGCTACAGCGCCAAGTGTTCCAGTATGCTTTGCATGTATTGGGTTTAACAGACAAGCAGATAACTGGACATTTTAATCTATCTTAAATCCATTCCAGACTGCAACTTCTTAAGCTATGGGACTTTTGGAGGAACTGAGATAACAGTTCTAAAAATGTTCAAAGCGCCTGTGGCCCAGTACCATGTTTTCATTAATAATCAACAAAAGTTGTTTAACACAGATATTAATGGAACAAATTCAGTGATGTTTTCCCATGATCCTTTCCTGGTTTCTAACAATTTCTGGATAAGGTTTTTTGAGTAGATCTAGCATGAACTTTTTTGGGGGGGGAATTATCCTGATTTTCTGAAGTAGAATTATAGAATCAGTTTTCTATTCAAGAAAGCTGAAATTCTACAAGGAATACAATTATCTATTTCATGGGAAGAAAGTGATAAGATGCTTTGTTTTACTTTTTGGCCAGCATTGGTATGTGAAGATCAAGGTTTTTAGCAGTCTTGAGATAAACAGGTGCAGAGGCTGGGGGAAGTAGAAACCCAGAGTAGTTGACCCCAGGCTGGACAATGAAAATTATTCCATACCATAAACATCTCATGCACTGTAAACTGGGGAGTTTGCTGGGGATGACTCTCCTTCGATGGCTGACATCTCAATAAGGTGTGGTCTGCCATCCTACCCGTGAGGCCTACTCCCCCACTATATTGGCTGAGTATAAATGTGTGTGCTTTATATTAATACTGTTAGTAATACTGTTTTTTTTCTTATTATTATTTTAAATAATTTAAATAATGTAATAATTAAATAATTAGTAATTTA
>NW_010158808.1:0-482 GCF_000695765.1 Mesitornis unicolor | reverse complement strand
GTCAGACTGACAGGTCTGTAGTTCTCCAGATCCTCCTTCCGGCCCTTCTTCTAGATGGGCGTCACGTTTGCAAGCCTCCAGTCAAGTGGGACCTCCCCAGTTAGCCATAACTGCTAGTAAATGGTGGAAAGTGACTTGGTGACCACTTCTGCTAGCTCACTCAGGACCCTGGGGTGGATCCCATCTGGCCCCACAGACTTGTGTATGTCTAAGTGGTGTAGCAGGTCGCTAACCATCTCTTCGTGGATTATGGGGGCTTCACTGTGCTTTGCATCTCTGTCTTCCCACTCAGGGGACTGAGTACCCAGAGTACTGCTGGTTTTCCTACTAAAGACTGAGTCAAAGGCGGCATTAAGCACCTCAGCCTTTTCCTCATCCCTGGTCACTATGCTTCCCCTCACATCTACTAGAGAGGGCAGACTCTCCTCAGTTCTCCTTTTGTTGCCTTTTGTTGTATTTATAGAAACCCTTTTTATTGTCTT
>NW_010158807.1:41821-42465 GCF_000695765.1 Mesitornis unicolor | reverse complement strand
GGGCCTGGAGGAGCCACATAGCACGGCAGGGATGCGAGAAAGCACCTGTTAGGCCGCTAACATCAGCACAGACATTTCTGGAGCGCAGCTCAAGCATACAAGTGTGGCTGCCGAGAGCACTACTACTGCAAGATTACTTGTATTTAAATTTGAGGATGTGGAAAAAACCCACTTGTTTTCGTTAGCATGAGTGCTTTAGTCCTGCAAAGTCAAGCTGCCGCATGACATGAGTGGCCCTTTCCAGGGTGGGTAGCAGAGCCACATCACCCCAGTGTGGGCACTGCCGCAGCTCATGCCACCAAGAACCGTGCACAGTTGAGAAATGTTCCCCTTGGCTAACAAGAACCAAGTGATTTAAACAAATATTCAAGACAAAAATCGTAATTTACCTTCTCTACTGCTTCCCATTATACAAGATAAGATGAAAAAAATTGTGATTAGATAAAACTTTGCTGTTAATGTTAGTACAGATTTTTTTTCTTTCCACCCTCTTAGTAGTGTCAGTGTTTGTATAATAGCAGCAGGATTTTACTTACTATGAAAAAAATTAGAAAATAGTTCCTACGTTGAACACTTTGTATTTCAAGATCTGTGGAGATCTGGAAGAGTGATAATAAAAGATTTCCATAGATTATAAAATCTCA
>NW_010158807.1:37998-41790 GCF_000695765.1 Mesitornis unicolor | reverse complement strand
GCAGGAATTTAAGGTAATTAGAATTAATAATGAAAATACGTAAGCAGAAAAGCTTTCAAAGTCAGCACTGATTAAAAGCAAAACTGAGTCTCGTAAGTTGTCAGAAATACGATGAGGTGTGATTCATAAAGATACATATCACAGAACCCGTTAGATACTTTATTTAGGTCTAGTTCAGCTTACTAGTTCAGCCTCTTTTACTAACTAAACTTTTCTGTGTAGCTTGTTCAGTGAAGATTTTAATAAAATGTTATTCCAAAAAGGAAAGCAAGTTAATTCTGTTTTGCAGTGTTGCAGTAAAAGCTGAAAGAAGAGCAAACTCCTCACTACTGCTTAACATTTCATCAGAAGATGTATCAGCAGGTTGCAAACATGGAATCATTTGTGCACTGAGCTTTCCTTTTCTCACATGCAACAGTTAAGCTCAGTATAGAGGCTCCTAGTACTAGACACAAAAATGCACGTTTCTGTGCTAAACTAATGATTCCTCTCAATCTCATTTTTAAAAGCTAGGTGATGAAAATATTTTCGTATATACGCATTAGAAATTATCTGCCACAAAACTAAAGGTCAGCAAGACTTGGAAGAGGAAGTATTAAATTGTCATTCAATATTAAGCTTAATGCCAAGACTAGACAAACTTGTTATTAGTAGAGAAGACCTCTGTGCCAGCAATAGCAGGAAAAAAAAAAGAGTAAGACAGCAACAGCACTGGCCAAATCAATCAGCACAGAAAAATGGGTTACTCACTATTGGTGGAAAACAGCCAACTTCTCCATCTGTACTCAGTTGTTGCACGCAGTGGCAGGGGGGTAGGGGTTGGTTTTAGTTCCTGAGCCATGAATTTCTGTGATGCTCTTGTCTTATCACTATTTAAACTGCTGGTTTACATCTGATACCATTATAGCAATTTTTATCCCAATTATTGTCCCAATTTGTTCCACTAATCCTACAGCATTGAGAGTTTCTGTAGTATACCTGCACTCTGCGATTTGTTGAAATGAGCAGCTTTTACAGGAAGAACTTTCCAGGACAGCAATTTGATAAACAGTGGGACCTGTGGGAAATGTTCTGTGCATTCAGGGTACAACTCAAGAAAAATATCAGAGCCTCAGAGTCGGGTAAGATAACAGAAAAGAAAGACCTTGACACTGCTGGTCCGTGCTAGCAGGCCAAGCTGCCTTTGAAAAGCAGGTCCCCTGCTGGTGGCATCGGAGGAGAGCCCTGCGGTACTGAAGGCTCCGCTGTTCAAAGCACTATAGGGCGATATAGTTCTTCCACAAGTCTTTTCACACACTGCAAAGAATAGCCATCTGCAGATTTTGGAGATTCCAGAGAAGGAGCTAGTGTTCACTTAAAAATCACTCTTCTCCAAATTGAAGACAGGTCAGAACGGTCCTGTCCAAACATGCTTTGGCCTTTCCTAGTGCTTGAAGACTTAGAACTCCAACAGATTGTTTGGGTCACTGAGTCCAGTCACCAAATGATTGATACCAAAGTGAAAAAATGCTTTACACAGCCAGGCTACAACCAGAACTGTCGATATTTAAAACTCTGTAGGCCACCACGGGAGAAGAGTTAAGCCAATGCTCAGATCTTTCAATAGTTCCCAGCAGTACCCTCTGCAGACAGAAAAAAAAAATAGGGCAAAATAACTCATAATCGATTTTTAGGCTTGAAGGATTTAGGCATGAATAACATTGGTGCTTACAGTAACATTCCAGACCAATTAATTAGCGTTAAACATAAACACACCTATATAAAGTCAAACACAAATACGAGGACTGGGGTTCAGAGGCAATGGTACATACACTAGTAGCAGGCACAAGGGATAGCATTCATCCTTTTTTTCTGAGTAGAAAGGCAGCAGATGCAACCTAAACAGCCATATAACCTAGCATAGACTAGACCAGACTGAGGGTAACTGAGCACTGGACCAGGCTGCCCAGCCACTTCACAGGCTGTGGAGTCTCCTTCTCTGCAGACATTCAAAACCCGCCTGGCCGTGCTCCTGTGTGACCTGGTCTGGTGATCCTGCTCTGGCAGGGGTTGGACTGGATGATCTTCCGAGGTTCCTTCCAGCTCCTACCATTCTCTGATTCTGTGAGAAGGAACTATTCTCTCTACTATCACTTCTACCTCAGAGAAACAAGTGAAGTAAAACCATCCTCTCTCCCTAAAACCAGCCTAATATTGCAGTTATGTCCATCACATGGTGTAGCACAACTCTCTGCAATTATGTGCATAACGTTTGAAAGCTTCTAATTTGGTAGCAGTGAGAGGCAGCTGTGCTTTAAATGACATCATGCAACATGAAGGCCGACACAACAGCAGCTGGTGGAATAACTGCTTTCAACATCCCTTTCTCTTCTAGTGAATGTACAATTAAATAGGTAACATGCCCATTGCTATCACTAGGATGCTTGTTTTCATCAAAGCTTGCAGCTTAGGTTCGTTTTTGCTCACACAGAAGCCATGAGAATCTTCTTGGTGTTTTGGCAATGAAGTGTGTCCATTCGTAGGTGAGGTCTCCGTCATCGCTGTGAGAGGGTCCTGCTTTTATACAGGTTAACAAACAAATCTACATGACATAGTGCACAGAAAAAATCCGGTGGATTGGCTCGCTTTGGTCAGACACACTCCGGATCTGGCCAGGATCCTGGTGTGTCCAAGGAAGCTCATATCACCCTCATTAATTCTGGATCTGTAGTCCCTGAGGGTTTATTTACATGTCCAAGGAAGCTCCTGTTTTTCCTTATTAACTCTTGAGCTATAGTCCCTGTGGGTTTATTGACCAATTCCAGGGGTATTCCCATAGTCTTCTTTCATGTGTGTATACTGCTGTTCGGGAGGTTCGCTCAGAAGTCAACTCCAGTTTGAGGCCTATGGTTTAAGCCTTCAAGGCCTATGGGTTAGGCCTTTTTATTTCACTTGGCAATTCATATTACAAAAAAGCATCTTATTTAATACACTGGAAAAGCTTTGGTTCAGAAGTCATTGTCAGCTGTGTTCTCACCAAGTTTCACTGAAGTTAATACCTATCAGAGCAAAGCGACCTTACAAAATAAACTACTTTAATTTTTTTCCTAGGTTGAAGGCCTTGATGCCTTTGTCTCTTTCCTTCCCCACCTCCTTATATACCTTTGCAAGCTGTTCCACTCAGCAAATTTACTCCTTAAACTCAAGTAGGAAGATTTTGTGTTCTGGATATTAATGGTTGTTGAACCAGTAAGCATTAAGCTAGAGTTTATTGTTATATAGTCAGATGGGTCTTTTAATTATTTCCTTATACGCCATACCCCAGGCTGTTACTGGTCCTTGCAATAGAAACTTCCATTGCCTTTCTGGTAAGTACAGTCAGTGCCACAATACACGTCACTGTGTTTACTGGCTCTTTCTGTTAGGAGCAGAATGAAGTACTGTTTGTTCATGTAACCAGCAAACCTTTTTCTTAAGTATTTTCTTATACGACCATCCTATTTTTCAGGCCACAGATAAAGGAAATGCCCACATCTTCGTTTCAACTACTCTGAATGTGAGGAGCCTTGACAGGCATATTGAAGGTGTCACTTAAAAGAATAATGGAGCCTATATGAGACCATAAGAGCACATTTTGCAGGTAACTTACTGTTGGTACCAATGCCTTTTGGAACCTGCAGGGATCACAACTTCTGCTATGATGATTTGAATGAATTTAGGATACAGTCACCATGAAGATGACAATGGACTAAATATTATTGTTGCTTTTGTACTCCAGTTTAATGTCTTTAAGGCACTGTGGAGGTGTCTGGC
>NW_010158807.1:35887-37967 GCF_000695765.1 Mesitornis unicolor | reverse complement strand
CAGGAATGAACTCTCTGTAGCTGGAATGGATCCTTTCATCACTGTAGGGTATGAACATCTCATGCATATTAATAAATTAATCTTCACATACCAAAAAGATGGGGGATATAATTATCTCAATTTCACAACTGGAAACAAAGAAAGCTTAAGGGGTTTGCTAAAGGTCATACAAGAAGTCTGTAGCAAAACTCAAATATAATGTATCTTTTCTAAGAATGGGGTTCCACACAGCCAATTAGGAAGATCAGGAACCTAATCTGGCTGGCACCTAATTCCTGGTTTGGTCCAGCTTAAAACATTAGCTAGTTCACCAGCCGGCCAAACAAGCAATAGAGAGGATAAACAGGAGAAACATCCAAAAAATGTGTGGGGAGTGGGATATGCCACTGTTTAAGCAGGAGCACAGTTTTAGCTGTGTTAGATGGTCATGAAATGACACTAAGTCCAAAACAAATACCTTAATTATAAAAGGCTATTCATCACTTGAATAAATGACCCTAGCCTTTCCTCGTTTTCTGTTTGTAGGATCAGGGAAGGAACAGTTCATACTTCACTGGAAAGCTACAAACTTCAATTCAGGAATCTTTATAAAGTGAATCTTAAGATATTTTAGGTTGGAAAAAACCTTTAAGATCATCAACTCCATCCGTTAACCTAGCACTGCCAAGTGCACCACTAAACCATGCTCCTAAGCACCACATCTACACATCTTTTAAATACCTCCAGGGATGGTGACTCCACCACTTCCCTGGGCAACCTGTTCAAATGCTTGACAACCCTTCTGGAAAAAGCATTTTTCCTAATATTGAATCTAAACCTCCCCTGGCACAACTTGAGGCCATTTCCTCCTGTCCTATCACTTGTTACTTGGGAGAAGAGACCAACCCACACCTCACTACAACCTCCTTTTAGGTAGTTGTAGAGTAGTAAGTTCTCCCTTGAGCCTCCTTTTCTCAAGGCTAAACAACCCTAGTTCCCTGAGCCGCTCCTTATAAGACTTGTGCTCTAGAGCCTTCACCAGCTTTCTAACCCTTCTTTGGACATGCTTCAGCACCTCAATGTCTTTCTTGTAGTGTGGCACCCAACACTGAATGCAGTATTTGAGGTGCAGCCTCACCAGTGCTGGAGTTCACTCACACAAGTGCTAAAGTTCTTGGGATTGAAACACTTTAAAATATTTTCCTTTTAGTTTTGGGGATGTAAACTGAAATAATTTTGTAATCAAAATGCCATAAGTGTGCCTGTATATGAAACCCAGCCATTAAAGAAAAATTTGTGATTTCCTTTAAAGTTCCAACATTTTTTTTCTGATGGAAAACCTGGGGTCTGATGGGCAGTGCTTTCTGGGAAATCAAAATGGCAATTAAAAATAAAATAAACCTTGCTCATATTTTATACTTTCTTTCCAGCATTAAGATTTATAAGTGAGAAATTAAACTGTCCAGAGATGCTGGCGAGATTTCCCTCAAGTAATTCAACAAGATTTACAATCCAACCTGAGCATTATAAAAAGCTCAGGCTCCTATCTCTCAGGGCAGCTTGCTCTGCTTTCACAGGACTGGCAGACCTCAGCGTAGGTCATCCTTCAGGAAGAAGGCTGTTTAATGAAGACCTCCTGCTTTAGCAAGCCATGTCAGGGAGCAGTGAGGGCTGGGTGAGTGAGCTGGGAGCCGTGGGTGCCAGTGAGGCAGCAGGGCCAGTGGCTGCAGCGAGCAAGGGGCAGGCTGGCAGGACCCAGCCAGGCGAGGAGGGCAGGCCCAGGGATGGCAACCAGGGTTGGTGACTGTCCAGTGACTGCAAGAAGAGTCTTTAGGATGGGTCCAAGCTGCAGCTAGGAAGCTCAGTCAGCAACGCAGGATCAGGATAAGCAGGGTGAAATACTGGGCACTGCTACAGTGTAGTAGGCTCAGGCAAGGACCATGGGCAAGGTCCTGAGCTTGAACACAGCAGAGGATCCAGGCGAGGCTTCTCATAGCTCTTCGTTTCAACTTGTCTGTTTTCACAGCACCCAGATCCAAGGTTACAGAGCAGCACCGTGTCCAAGCTGGCCTTAAGTACAGACCGCAAAACCTTTAGGAGT
>NW_010158807.1:26753-35856 GCF_000695765.1 Mesitornis unicolor | reverse complement strand
AAAGAGGTTGCAGGTCCAGTTGGCTTGCTCAGAGCCCTGACAACATGGGTTTAGCATCAAGAAGTCTGAAGTGTTTCTCTCACGGGGAGTGCTTGCCATACCCACCATTAATTTCCAGAATCGCAGGACAGATCAAAAGTTGTCAGCATAGCTTCAGTTTTGGATTCAGAAAGCTACCGATTGCTCTAATTCCCTCTATTTTAATAAAGTGCTGAAAGATGGCAATCTACCCAAAGGGGAACAGTCAGAAGTAGCCATCCTTTCCTATTTGTCAATTAAAGCTCTCAAAGATTCCTGGTACCAAGACAAGCTATGGAATTCTGTCTGAAACAAAAATGTGGTGACGAATTAGTTGTCTCCACTTTAGGAAGACTGAAATGCCAGTTAAGTCATTAAAAATAGAACTCAAATCTAAAGAAAAGTCTCTCTTCCTCAGAACAATGAGGTGCTTTAAAATTCCTAAACACTCTAATTCCTTTATTTCCTATCTTTAAGAAAAGCTAAAATGTACAGTAATCATCTCCTCCAATGCTCACAGCATTAAAAAACATTTGTTGACTCAGAATTTAGATTTTCATCTTCTTTAAAAGACCTTTAATGATTGCCTTCGGTCTCATGCCATTTGTGTAATTGAAGAAAAGGAGGCTTTAAATATAGAAATATAAACATTATTTTCTAATGCATCCCTTATTGTTTTTATTATCTCTTTAAAAATCTAATTTATCCATCAATTACAGAAACAAACTCATCAATGCTGTGCTTTTAATAGAGAAGAAACATAAGTTAGGCAGTTTAGGCATAACCTATTTTTAAGTTTTACTGGCACATTAAAACAAACAAAACACCCCTAGCACACATCATTATTCACAGATACTGTACCCATAAAAGCCCTACATTTAGTATATATACCACTAGGTATAATATGCCAAGAAAGCACTCTTAATTTTGTTCCAATCATTACTGATAGTAGAGTCAATTGTGTGTGAAAATCAAATTTTGTGGAATAAGCAGGTTTTGCTGTTGTAGCCTGTAATACGTCCTCTGCAAACACAGTGATCGAGGCCAGAGCTCTGACCCAGTACTCTGGCCAGTGTGGTTGCACCTACAAAACTAGTTATAGCAGCAGCAATCATGCTTTGACTAGTTCTGCTTGCTATGCTTATGTAAGGGTGCTTATTGTACTAAAATAAAAGCCTAATTTTGCCAATATACAGAAAAACATCTTTGGAAATTATGCCAGTAAAATGCAGTTTTTCCACTGTTGGTAAACGTGTCGTAGCATAGGCACAGCTTTGTCTTACCAGTGATTGCACCAACACATGGCACAGTGCTGGTATGAAAGTGTTCACTGATACAGGTCACACGACTTAGAGAATGCATCAGCTGAGGTGGTGTAGTTCTGCGATGTGATCTTTGAGTGGCACCAGAGAGAGCTGGATGAGAAGAGGATGCTACAAGCAAGAGGAGCAGGCACGGTTCGCACTGGGATGCGTGAGGGCCAGGGTGAGTATTGCTGGGTAACAACCAAAAGGCAAGAACAGTGTTTGATGGGAAGAATGGGGCAGCTGGAAACTCTGGGGAAAACGAATATTCAATAGTACAAAACATAACAGGAAGATACTTAAACAGAACTTTCATCTGAATCTCCAGTGTCAGTGAAAAAAAACATCTTGGAGTATCATCTCATTTCCTATAGTAGCTAAAAACTCTTTAACACATCATGCACATCAGACACTTTACTTAGAGTAAGTTTACTACAAAGCTGTATTACAAAGACTTGAGCAATGAGCTATACATATGTTTGAAACGTAGGAGTGCGATATCTTTTAACCAAAGGAGAGTGGAACTGTAAGTGAATACGCAACATGTCTAAGCTGTGCACCTTTAGGAACTTACGTTGGTTTCCTACAGTAGATTGGAATGTGGCTGGAACTGTGAACAAAAACTTCATTCCCAGTTTTTCAGTAGTCCAAAATCTTGGCTAGCCTGCTGACATAATGAGACAACTGAAGTTGTCTATTCCAGGAAGAAATCTGCAGAGGCCGGAAAACACCCCTCTGTTCCACATGGGACTGAGAGCCAGCACAGCCCTGAGAAGAGAAAGGTGGCAGAGCTCAAAATTCAGGAAGATCAGATTAGATATTAGGAAGAAATTCTTTACTGTGAGGATGGTGAGGCACCGGCACAGGTTGCCCAGGGAAGCTGTGGATGCCCCCTCCCTGGAAGTGTTCAAGGCCAGGTTGGACAGGGCTTTGAGCAACCTGGTCTGGTGGGAGGTGTCCCTGCCCATGGCTGGGAGGATGGGCTGGATGAGCTTTAAGGTCTCTTCCAACCTGAACCATTCCATGATTCTGTGATCTGCAGGTGGTTCTAACAGCAGCACAAACCTTAGGGCAATACCTAACATACAGAAAACAAAGAAATGCCATGAAAGCCTTTGCTTCCGTGAATGAACAAAAGTGAAAGGCAGGCAGAGAAATAATTATTAGATCAAAACACTAGATAACTTACTTAAATAAAATGTGGGCTGCGATAGACAAAAGTATATCTGAAGAGCAGAGCCTGCAAAGTTAAGGTCATCAGGTTGGGACAGGAGGTGCCCAGCTCCATTTACTGATTCTGGAGCAAGATCCCAACCTTATGTCAAATTTTTTTTTAAAAGACAGAATAGCACTGGTCTTTTAAATGTTAGAGAAAAATATATTAAAAAATTATAGGGTATGTGTGGATTTAAAAAGCAAACAAAAGAGTTGGTAAAATTTTATATTTGCCTCTTTGTAGCTTCTGTAGTATCAGATTAACCGTGGAGGTTTGTGATATGCCATAGGCACAACTTCAGTGGAGACAAAAGAGCATGTCCAGGTGACAAAAAAACAAGGGCATTGGTAAAATCTTTCATAGACTTGTTTATATTGATGGCAAAAATAAATAATGTAATATTCTCAATTTGCTGGAGCGGATATGCAAAAGGAGTATCTCAGCTACGCAGCTCATTGACAAACTCAGGCTTGTTTACCCAGATAAATATTCTGGATTGCAGTTTATGTGGCACAAGTTTGAGCAGGTCACAATAAAGTCGGTTATCTTCTTCCTTTAATTCAGTGGGATAGCTGAAAGTAATTTTAAAGTCATACCGTCCATACTAAAAAGGATTGTAGTGAAACAGTATCAGATTCAGTTTCACTGATGCCATATCTTGTTATTTAATAGAGTGAAGTATAATTCAACAATTCTAACAATGAATCATGGTTGGTGACCTGCAGGCATTTTTGATAGAAAACTCCAGACTAGAATACTAAAAATGGAAGAGGCTGGAGGCAGAAGAAAAGATGGGATGGGCAAACCTATAAAGAAATAGAGAGCCTCAAATAACGAAGGTGGTGAGTACCTAGGAACTAATGCCTCTCTGAGAACAAGATGAAAGTGGAAATAAGTCATCATAGATATCAGAGGTGACAGATAAGGTCAGCCCCATCCAGAGACAGTGGAAGTCTCATATGGCACCTTGCCCAGCTCCTGGAAAGGTGGGAGACCAGGCACGTACAGAATGAGATGTAAGAGTGATGGTTTGCTGCGGAGCTGAGGCAAGAGCACCAAATCCCCTGATAGAACACAGGCAGAACAAATGAATTTTCCGTATCAACAGTGGCAGTGATTTTTCAACTGAGAATCACTGTAATTTTTAAGTTGTAAGCCATCTAAGTAGGCTCCATTTATCATCTGGAAATTTAAAAAATACCCATATATTTGTAACGGTTTGCCCAGAAAGAAAGTTGGAGCACTACAATCAGCTAAGGACTTTCCTGCTTGCCATTCACACTACCTCAGCTGAAGGGCAGGAACTCCTTTCTCTGCTACAAGCTTTTTAGCAAGCAGATACCTGAATGTATTCTAAGAATCTATTAATAACGTGGTTAAGGAAGACCAAACAGGTTTTGTACTTGCTTTTACATCTGATAGTTTTTCTCTAATAGGCAGAAACACGGTAGCCTTTAATAATGGGAAAGGAAATGAATATTTCCTCCACTGCTTTGTCAGACAAGGAGTAAAGTACGAGTTCTGCTTTGTTAATTCTCCAAAGACTCCCAGCAAGTGACTGTACATAAAGGGCTTTTTGGTGTCTCTCTCTTAAAGGGACAAGTTTATGTTGTCTCTTTGTTCTACTTCTGAAGTTATACGAGTATTTTTTCCTGCTTGAAACAGTGCAATATATAAATTTAAAATATGTAGGAGTTATAACATTTGCAAGACATATTTCTGCTGCAGCAGTAAAATGCTATTTTTAATGAAGCAAACAACAGAAAAGGTTTCTTTTCACCCTAATTGTTTGCATATTTATTGATATTGTCTGATATAGTTCACTGTATGAATGCTGTACTGAACAATTAAAAAACAGCTTATGTATAGAGACAGAGAGAGAAATTAGAAAATATGTATACTTTTTAGATTCCGATCTTGTCTGCCAAATGTCTTAAATCAAATAATGAAGACTCATACTTTTAATTAGTGCCTTAGATTCTGGGCTGTAAAGTAAATTAACTGCTCTAGGCTTACACAACATTTTCTGCAATATTAATAAAATAATTTTGGTTTTGTTTGCTTAAATAAGCATTTACACTGCAGATAGTACAAGTCCTCTTCAAAGCTGCTTAGAAATTCTGGCAAAGTATCTATCCAACTCTGCAGCTTCTGTGAAGCACTGGTATATGAAACAGTCCAAAAGCAGGGGGAATTATTTAAATCAGTTTAAATGTTTTTTACCCCTAACTGAGCAATATTTCAGATTTGAAAAAATAAAATCAAATTAGCCAGGTGTATTTGCAGAGAGCATTAACATGACTCACAAGAGGTGCAGTACTCAGCCTTACTGTCTAAGGCTCACTGGCAGCAGCACAAGTGAAGCATCAGATGAAACCCTGCTGACTGTGATGGACCTGCAGCTGGAAATAGAGCTGCTCACTCACTATCACCGTTAGGATTGTTTTCTTAGGGCACACATCCAATCATATTTAAACATCTGTGCACCACAGCGACAATGCAAGATCTCTGAACAAGCCTCAGGGTTCAAAATTCACAATTACTTTTAAATGTAAATCTTATATTCTGCAGAGCTGGGTACTGATTCAAGTACTAGATAAATGTATCAGGAGGGCTGCCTTCAGCCAGGGGAATTGCAGCCTGACACACACATTATGAATCAGAAAAATAACCTGTATCGATTTGTATTAGTGCTGATCTCATATTCCTCAGCAAGGTTCAGGTGACATTTCCACTCTCCTGATGAATTATAAGTTCATACTGTTTACAGAGGCAAGCCAGACAAACCCAAAGAAATATTACTTTCAAATGAGAGATTTCATAACAGAGAGAGCTGATGTTTTCTCAAGTTTTGAAGTGTTTTTAACCTTCTGCCCCTGAAAGTTGCCAAGCTGGCTAGCCTGGATGCTAGAACCACTTGCTTATTGGAAGAAGAGGAATACTGCAGGCAGACAGACAGGCTTCCTCTGGCTGCAGCCAACACGGTCTCAGACTCCACCGCCCACCAGTATTCAGTCTCTCTGCAGAGAACGCCACTGAGCATCATTTAGCAGCAGACCCAAATTGCAAGAGGACAGTGAACTGATCTCAAAGCAGCTGCAACTCACCCAGCCAGGTGACAGGGCCAGGTATGCTCCATAATCAGAGGCAACCGGACTGTCAGCTTCTAGATTCACAGGTTAATTTGGAATTTCCACTCTGAGCAACTCTTTGCTTATAAGTTGAGCTATCTAAACAGTTTGCAGAAGCTTGAATTATTTTTAGCTGGTAGATGTGTACATCCTTCTGCTACTTATAGTCAGTTCAGAATCAGAGAGGTTCTGTTAGACTATAGCTTATAACTTTATACTCTCAGAAACAAGGTTGTGGAAGGGAGTGTTCTCATTCTAATTGATACTGTCGGGGGAATGACAAGGAGAGACAAGTTTTTATGTCAGAAGTTCTTCAGTTCTGAAGCAGAAGCAGCAAGCTTGGAGATGGGTGCATTTTCCCCATGGAGTATTTCTGGGATTTGTCACAGACCAGGGGGACAAGTGCACGTGCAGTTAGGTGTGTGCAAGGGAAAATACATCTTATGTTTGGTTTAGCATTGTCTGTATTCCCTGACTTGGAGCTTTCCAGAAGGTGACTGTCTACACGCTGGGTCTATCATGGAGCAGTGAGGGCAGCCCTGCGAGGGCAGGTGAGCTGGGAGCCACGGGGGCTAGTGATGCAGCAGGGCCAGCAGTCACACTGAGCAGGGGATGTCCTGGCAGGATCCCAGCCAGGCAAGGGAGGCAGGCCCAGGGATGGCAGCCAGGGTTGGGACTGTCCAGTGACCGTCAGGTGAGTCTGCAGGGACAGGGGAGCTCAAAGGCTGAGTCAGGAAGTCCAGGCCACAAGGCAGGGTCAGGATCGGGAAGGAACAAGCCTGGTGCAGGTAAATTTGCAGCTCAGGCAAGGGCCTGAGGTTAGGCACAGTCTCCAAGCCAAGGGCCAGATGCCCCAGGCGAGGTCTCACTGCTCTTCACTGCAGGCTGGTCCAGGTCACCAAGCCATGCTGTATCAGAGCAGTCTCTGAGCAGAGGCAGTGAAACCTCTGCAAGGGGACATTGCCTGGTGATGCACTCAGGGCCCTGACAGTCCTATGGCTTCATTTTAACTCAGTTATGTCCATTGGGAATTCAGCTTTGCAAAGTATAGGGGCTGCTGGTGGGACCTGTAGTCAAAGCAGAAGCAGTGCTCCTTGACATGGGTCTGTCACATCCAACAGAGCTCTAAAGTTTGGGACCAGAACCTCACAAGTGCTATAATATGTGAGGAGAAACGGATGCAGGTTAACATTTTGTACTAGTTACGTTGTTGTGCTTAATTGTCATCAAACTGAAAAATTCAGTGGCCATTTGTGTAACTATAGTGAAGTTTTTCAAACCTTTCATCACACGCGGGTTTCCAGACAGTTCATAGCTGTACCTGGCTCTTCCTAGCTCTGGAACATGACTGGGTGAGGTGGGAAGGGTGGCCATAAATTAGGTGTCAACGTAATGTTTCTCCCAATGTTTCTATTTAGTTATACTCCTTATCTTAGTCTCATAATTTTACCTGATTTTAAGCTATCTTTCCTTGTCTTTTCCTTGTCTTAAAAAAAAAAATAGGGATTAGCAGCAGCATGTGTGCTGTGAACTACCATCTAAAATATTTTCCTTTAATCAGAAAGGACATCTAGATTTTACATGTCTTTTAAACAAGTCTTTAAAAAGCTTATGTTCAAATGGGCAGGAAAAGAACAGAGGGAGAGAGAATCACTGAAGATTTACTTGTTCAAGAAGGATTTCAGCGTATTCATTCGCACCAGCTTTACTCTCTGGTGTATATGTGCATGTGTAATGAAAGTGCAACATAATTTGGTTGGTATACAGTGCAGTAAACAAAGCTTTTTGTAAAAGAACTGCAAAACCAGATTGATTGCTAACATGAAGGCACTCAGAGAAGTTACTGGAATTACCCTATCACCTTCTGTTCCTAACATCCACGTTGGAGGGTTAAGTAGTCGTTTTGCACAGTTTTTTTGAGTCATAAAAAAAGCAACCCCACTATCATGCTGCATATCAAGAAGGTAAATCCTTCCACAGCTTATCTTTCTTCCAATACAGCATTTGGCATGAAGAGTGATTTATCTAAACTATTTCTAATGCTTTGATTTTCCCTTCAAAAAGATACCTCAGTCTAGGGCCTACCCTCAGACTGCAAACACTCCCCAGAGCCCGGAGGGCTGGACAACAGAGACCTGGCTCTTCCCAGAAGAGCCCACTCCTCCTGCCTTTGTGGGGAAGAAGCAGGCTGAGGCACAGGCAAGAGACACAAATATAAAAGCAGATTCACAAAAAACCATGCCCTTCCGTTACCACTGTCCCACAGTCCCCTTGCTGAGATATGCCAGCGGGAGCTACTGCTCGGGGCATGGGGAGGCCGGGTTTTGCCCCCACTGAATGCCCTTGCACAGAGGCAGCTTGTTCCGTCCCTTTGAGACAGAGGCATTTGCACTGCACCAGGCACTACCGCGAGCAGGAACCTCTTCCAGCCTGGCGCTATCCAGCTGAGGAGGGCTGTGGTTTTCTGTGATCGTACCAATAGTTCCTTGGCAAAGCAACTAATTAAATCAGGATGATGGAGCTGAAATTGATTTCTGTTTCATTATTAAGTGACTTAATAAAATCCTCTATCAGAAAGCAAAAATTGTGGACCACGTAACACTTGAAGTAATAAACTATTGAAATAGGAGCTGGGAATGAAGTAGCAGCTTTTCACGAAATACAAACTCTGAAAATTATGTCCCTAGCTTCCTCTTGTGGTGTATGCTTTAAGCCTGTTTATGGCTTTTCCTGTAAGAAGTGACTTGACATATTTAGCGTATGCCACAAATCTTAGAATCACTCAGGTAATTTCTCTGCAATGTCATTATGGCAACTTAAATGACAGCCATAAAATTGAAAAAGAAAAAAGAGCTCCTTTTCTGTTCCAATTATCATTATTTTTATATTATATTTTATATATATGAGCCAAGTCTTGGAGAGACTGAGGGAAAGAAGAGAAAATTGACATATGTTTTCTAAAGCCATAGTTGTGAAGGCATGCACTTATTTTAATCAGCACTATTGTAACTTCCTCCAAGGTCATCTAAAACCTGTCACTTGCCATTTGTCTGCATTTCGGTTTTGGAATGCAGTTTTTTGGGCTGGGATGTCCCAGGAATTTGTTGAGGGAATCCTAGGTTCTAGCTCATGGTCCTGACCAGCACTGGCTCCATTTGGGAAAGCAAACAGAAAATAACCCTGGGGATGGACACTGCTCTGCATAACACAGTTATTTTTAAAAGGCAGATAGGCTCACACCAGATCAAAGTGTGACACCAGGGTGACGTTCCTATACGAGATGCAAATACACCTTCTTCAGCAGTAATGCAATTCCCCTTCTCATCACCCAGGTAACAGAAGAATTCAACTCTCTAGTTGCACTTTTCTAACTTCTCTATGTCCTGAACTGCGACAGGCAAGCTTTCAGCTACTGAATTTCCCATTAAAATCCT
>NW_010158807.1:1655-26722 GCF_000695765.1 Mesitornis unicolor | reverse complement strand
TCCTGCTGCCTGAACATCCCTGCTCCCCAGTTTCACTTAGGTATTTATATCTCCCCAGCCTCTTACCCCTTCCAAACCTCAGTCTAGTCATCTTTCGTTCAGATGGCTGGCATCCAAATGCCTTCAGATACTCAAATGTTTTTGGCTCTTCTTCTCCCAGACTAATCCAAGGCCCCAGATTGCTTTTAAGACCAATGTTCTGCAATGAAAATGAAATCACTGGGAGCCAATCAACTGATTCCTTAGAGGAAGGCTGAAGGTGGCAGTCAGAGACCTCCACAGCAATGCAGGGGGACCTTCTGGGAACTCACGCAGATAATTCCCTCCCTCCTTCTCCACTCGTCCAGGCAATCAAGATGTGTAATGCCTATCTGTCATTGTTCCAGGCCTTCTTCTATGGTACTGGAGACATCATACCTTGTACGAACTTGATGTATTAAATTAAATTTCTAAGTATATAATTGTATTTTCCGCATAAAATATCCAGTAAAGCAATTTTACACATGAACTTTACATGCCCAGAGAGGTTGTGGAGTCTCCTTCTCTGCAGACATTCAAAACCCGCCTGGACGCCTTCCTGTGTAACCTCATCTGGGTGTTCCTGCTCCGGCAGGGGGATTGGACTGGATGAGCTTTGGAGGTCCCTTCCAATCCCTAACGTTCTGTGATTCTGTGATTCTGTGATTCTGTGATTTAGATGTTGCAATTGAAGAGGGAATTTACGGAGGCACCATGACACAGTGGCTAAGGCACACAAAGAAACAGGCAGAGAGGGTAGCCGCTTCCTCTCCTGACTTTTCCATAAACTTGGATTTTAAAAGGAATGCTGTCGTCTCTGGTGATCAGGTATACCATAGTACTTTTCATAAGCACTGTAATTTTAACAAACCTCTGTAGCTGTATGTAAGGAAGAGACGAAGAAGCTACCCAATCTCTTGACTATTGAAGTACTTCAGATTGCATTTCAGAATCCCTTACTGAATCAACATTTTTAAATTGTTCTTTGATCCTGGTCTCTTTCTGTAAAACCCACTAACACTCCCTTTTGTATTCTACTGACCCTATTCCAGCAGTTTAAAAGTCCTCTCATACTTGTATTACAACCTTTGTGGAACACTTGTTTTCTTCAGTGAGTTCTTCAGGCTTTCACTAAAAATAAAGTGCGAAAATTTACAGAGTTAATGCTGAGGCTGGAGCTGAAGAGTGATCCCCAGCTTTATGTTTAAATGATGGCTCTGTGCAGTTAAAACAGTGGTCTCAAAGGAACAGTAGTGCATAGCTGCGCAAGATAAATCTACAATCAATGAGACCTGATATCTGGCTACTGGCAAAACATCCTTTCTTACAGCACAGCAGGTAGGATACTTTACCACAAGAGTTCCTGCGCACAAAACGTACAGATCTTTTCTAACGCGTGATCTTTGAAATCACATATTTCTTGCAGGTATATACATAATAGCAGGTAGTTCGCCAATTGATGCGGCCATCGCACACTGCAAATCTCTTATTTCCTGGCAGTTAACACCATTACCTGTGTGACTGCTTGGGCAAGCTTTTGGCTGTACGCTCCTATTGTTTTAACTGACTTGGTCCTATTTGATCCATGGTAACCTGCCAAGGAGACAGTGCTATGCTTGTCCACTGTCTCAAATGTCCTCTTTTTCTATGCTTTGATCAGCCTTTATGTCTCTGGTAATGAATTCACAGGTTAAATGAGCTTTTGCTTTTCCTAGAAAACATAATTAAAATTTAAAAGGTGAAAATTTTTCTCTTCCCCCATAGTGAGAAGTCATCAACCAACCTAGAAAAATGATGCAGTGCTACTGGATTCCTAATTATCTATGCCCTGATTAACTGTCATTTCTATCTCTTATTTTATCTTCCTGCTGTTGTTTGGGTACTTATTATGGTGGCTACGCAGAGACACTGAACTTCTGCAGTTCCACCGATCATTAAACTATTTTAACTCTTCCAGAGAAGAACGAAAACATCCACAAGAAAAAACAATTTTGAGAGCTGATTTTTTGAAAGAGCACTGTTACTCCTCTTTCCACACTCAAAGCTCTCCCTTGCATAAATAAATCATTTCTGCAGATGCCTCGCAAAATCAAATTCTAGTGACAATTTAATCTGATACATCCGTCACTGGGGCTGCAGTCCGTCCTTAAAGGAGAATGGACTCGCTCATCAAATAGTTGTTTGTCTGTCTCCCTCTGCTATGATTATCTACTTTATATCCTCGATACCAATAGAAAAGGTCATTCTAGTTCAGAAAATATTGGGTAGTAACCATGTAGAGCCAGAGAGACTGCAGAAAATGCTGTTCTCCAGGTCTGCGACAACAACTTGAACCAATGCCCAGTCCATAGAGAGGAACGGATTTGTCGGGGAAAAAAACAAAACAAAACAAAACCAGAAACAACAACAAAAAAACAAACACCAAAAACCACAAAAGAAGAGAGTGTAGATCTGAATGCAGATTTCTTCAGGGGTTTAAAATTAATTTTGAAGGAATTGGAGGCTCCATCTTGTGCCCAAAATATAGCTGAAAACAGAGTTCACAGTGAGTGAAGTCAGGTAAAAGCAGGATTTGGTGTTTCGTGGTGGACTACTAAATTCTGCTTAATTATTACGTAAAGAATTATTTGCAGAAACCCCTTCTTTAGACCATGTGATGCAAAACTCTACCTGACAAGCGCATTGGGTGTAGAACTGTTATTTACTGGTTGTGTAATTTTTGTTATTAACTTAGTGAAGTACAGTTCTCCAGGAAACTTTCCAGTGAGATGTAAAAGTATCCTTCACTAAAGAGGATTTAGCCATCTCTGTTGCTCGTTCCCCTTAGCAGCCAGCCTGTGATCATCTGCCCTCTCATGTCTTTCCCACCTTGTTTTCAAAACTATGCTCCAAGTAAAAGAAGTTAAATGCGCTTATTTCTTGCCTTACATTTTTCAGGCATTCCATATGTCTTGCTATATAAGCATCTTAGTGGCGACTTTCCAAACTGTACAGTGGCACCAAGAAATGACAAGACAACTGTCCTGGTTTCAGTTTCAGCTGGGATAGTTACTTCCCAGTAGCTGGAATAATGCTGCGGTTTGGATTTAATATGAGAATAATGTTGATAACACACTGATGTTTTAGTTGTTGCTCAGTAGTGCTTATACAAACTAAAGGACTTTTCAGCTTCCCATGCTTTGCCAGTGAAGTTGCACTCTTCTTTGCACAAGAAGTTGGGAGGGAGCATAGCCAGGACAGCTGATCCAAACTGGCCACAGAGATATTCCATACCATATAATGTCATGCTCAGCATATAAACTGGAGAAGAGTTTGCCAGGAGGTGGTGATTGCTCTCAGGACTGGCAGGGCATCAGTTAGCGGGTGGTGAGCAATTGGGCTGTGCATCACTCATTTAATATATCATCATCATCATCATCATCATCATCATCATCATCATCATCATCATCACCTTCCTTTGCTGACCTATTAAACTGTCTTCATCTCAACCCACGGGTTTTCTCTCTTGTGTTCTTCCGATTCTCCTCCCCATCCCAACCAGGGGAGTGAGCAAGCAGCTGTGTGGTGCTTAGTTGCCAGCTGGGCTTAAACCACAACAGCAACTAACTCTTGATAAGCAGTAACAGCAGCACATCAGCAGCCACAGAAACAAAATTAGCTTCCTGTCTGTCCCTGTCCTCTTGATTCTATTGTGTAAAGTTGATGTTATATAGGAGTTTGTATCATGCTTGGAATAATATTTGTGAAAAAGTCAAATTCTGTGTCTTGGCAAGAAAATATTTCTGCATTAGAAAATGTGTCTATTACAGAAAGTAATCAATGGTTTCTTCTGTCATGATTCCCATGAAAGAAAACAGAGAGATGCAAGATGTCTTAGTCCCTTACACAGTCCTCTTACACTACAAAATGGAAGGAAACTAGCCGATACCTCGGTTCCTAGGGTGAGCAGAAAATATCTGCCAGCTCCCAGCAAAAGTCTGTGTGAATGCAGCTTTAACTTCCTATGAACTTCAGACTTCCAGAGGTAAGTCATCAAGTCCTCCTATATGAAGACAATATTTAGTGGAAAGGGAGAGCAAGGTTTGGTACCTGCTGTGCTACAAAGAGACTAGGATAAACACAGCCATTGCGGAGGGACAGCTAAATGCAAGTAGTGCCACTGACCACAGGTCAGACCTGGCAAGCTGCAATCTCAAAGTTTTGAATCTGAAAAGAATAGGAAATCGCCTCCTCACAACTGTTTATAAATGGGATGAGTCAAACACGTCATGTTGTAGGTTCCATCTCAAATATGCTTGAAGATGCTGTTCCTTCAAGATAACCCGCTGCTCACAACAAGGTGTAAGTTCCTCGTCCATATGCACGTAGGCTTCTCAGCACCATGTAGAAGGTACTTATTGTGAAAGCCTATTCAGCAAGGAACATCAAGAGGAACTCACCCACAGCTGTCAGGAGCACCATTCACATTTCTGTGTTTTCACTAGCTCTTCCCAGCAGTCTGCTTCATTTCATATCTGGATAAGAATCTATCCTGGTGAAATTAGATCCTAATTAAAAATATATATATACTGAATATAGATCAAATATTGCAATGCCACAGAAGAGAGAATCCAGAGAATTTCCCATCAGTACATTAAGTGATTTTCAAATCAAATACATTTTCAGGCTATATATCTATGTTGAGATCGATGGGCTTATTTTATACTGGGAAAAACAAAGAGCACTTTTCCTTAAATAGCAGTTTGCCATTGTAGGACATAATAGCCTTGAACATTCAAGTTAGTGGGAGACTTTTTTTCATTTGACCCAAACAGCATTAAGTTCAAGCTCCTGCTCAGACATGTATTCAGCAAAACAACATTATGTTTTTAATGCATAGATAATAAAGCTCAATCTTGCATCTATTGAAGATGACAAGATGTTTCTGTCATCAGGAAAATACAGCTTTCAGTGTGCACAAGATTTAACATATGTGTCCTTGGTATGAATTTATACATTAACTGCCCAATATGGCAGTCCAGCATCTCTAATTGGTTGCAAATTAAAGAACCTGTGTCAGCTTCAAAAGAACATTTATGTTTGGCCACAAGACTATAGACATCCTCCCTAGCAATTGAAAAGATAGATATATGTAATAAAGCACACAAGCTACCGAATTAGATTGTCAGTAATGTGCTTTTTAAAAGTACCCTAAATATGCATTGTAACATGGTCAATAAAATACATTTTTAAGAACCTGCCAGTAAATAGGAGAAATTCACACGTCTGAAAATACAGAGGTTGTCTGCCTCAAGTATTCGAGGTTAACTATTCGGTTTTAATCTCCGAGTCCATTTTCACCTTGATGTATGAGCATTAGTATAAGTGGATCCATGTCAATGCACGAATACTTCAGAGAGGAAGTGTAACTGATGGTCACGACAAAATATTAAAAGAATAGTGGCTGAAGATACTTCTTTATAAACCTCTCTTATGGTACATTGGAATCGATCTCGTAGCAGTGAGCTATCCTGAAGGGGTTCAGTGAGACCTAATTAATATTTGCAGCACATTTTGTCTGGGTGAAAAAAGCTAATAGAATTCTAAATTATTAGTGCCCACATGTCTTCTGTACTGTGACTTATGAGGAACTGTCCATGCCGCCATAAAGCATTACATGGAAACACAGGGATACGGGCTCATAAACCATCTCATCAGTTTGCACCCTAGCCTTATTTTTAATAACAATTTTCTTTCAAATTACAGACAATCACAAATTGCATCTGGGGCTAGTATCATATCTCTGGAGTTCTTAACTTTTTGACATGATGATCAAACCTGAGATGTTTTTTTTAAACATGAAAAGCAAGCATTCTTCATACAAATAAACAAACCAAATGAACAAACAAGAAGATGAAGGGACGTTAGAAGTCACTTGAAGTATATTTGTCCTGTAGCGTATGAAGAAAGGAAGGAAAGACTAACAATAACTGGTTTCCCATGTCAATAGGTTGCAAAATGTTGGTATTTCTTCCTGCTAAGATATTTAGAAAATAGTACCTATATCTATAAAGTTGATATCAACACATTACTGATAAAGAATCACCACTGAAGTCACTTTCATCTGTGTGTGGTATACCGCTGGTGCAGGACCCAAAGACAGCGTGGCAAGTGGAATTTGGCATCAAGCTTTAAATTCCCTGGTTTTAATGCATTTTTAAAAAGGAGAACAAAACAAGCAAGAAAGCTTCCAACAAAACTGGTATCATCGGCCAGATAGAAGCTTCATGCTTTGGGGGTTTTTTTGGCAGTCCGAATTTCAGAGATACATCCTGCATGTTGAAGGGCAGTCTTTCCTGCTTTCATCAGTGTCCAGAAAGAAGCTGATTCTTGGAGGCTGCACATTTGAAAGACTATTGTTGGCAACAAGCTGTAGTTATCTTGCAGTTGATGCCATATATCCAGTCCCTCCATATCACTACAGAAATTATTGCTTCCTCATAGGAGGAACTGTCTTCCTGTTAGTTAAGTCAATACTGTAGGCACCTTTTACATATTCCAAAACCCCTGAACGAGTGGTCAAACTTATAAAGATCAACTCCTTCACTCCCATCCCATTACCCTTCTTTTCAATTCAATGATATCATTTTATGCCATGGCGAGCCTGAATGGTGCTCCAAGACATGGTGCTGATGACTGCAGACAAGCTGCAGCTCGTTGACGAGTATTTGACATCTTACAGTTGAGCAGCATCAGTTTTGCAAATCAATGATTAGGCTCCCAAGTGACTTTTGGCAGCAACACCAACAACATTGCCTGCAGCTGCTCTAGGTAGACTGCGAGAAAGCAAAAAGGGAAGGATGTGAAACAGCTCTTTCTGAAGGAATTATTTTTGCCCCAAACTTGCTTTGTTTGATGTCAGTTCCAACAAGCATCAACTGGCGGAGAGGCATGTGCTGTGCACCTGGGAGGTGCAGCAGTGGCAGCAGGACCAACACCACCTTCCTAGACATCTCTGCAGAGCTCCCCTCTTCTCCCCTGAAACCGTGCAAGAGAAGCACAGGAAAGTGAGAGCTCCCTGTAGTACTTTCACAGTCCCCATTGCTACTGCTGACTAAATAAGTTCATTTAGGTACTCGGAATCACAGCTGCTTTTATTTCACCCTTGGTCTGAGCTCTTAGACATGCACCAAGATGTACTAAATTAGGCTACAGGAAGCTAAAACTCCCTTTTTTAGCCGGTGTAGAGCAGGTGAAAACTGGCTTGCATAAGGACACGTTCTCAGAGACACATTTCTTCTCAGCAGCTGATTGCTGCTGAACAGTACCAGGAGTTTGCTCATCTAAGACATCTGTAGATCCAGCTCACAGAGTAGGTTATTGCAGACTGAATGAAGTATGTGTTTCTGGAGGAGCGTGGGGGCTTCATTTGAGTCAATGTCACTTGATGTAACTGTGCTTCTAACAGATATCCTGGAGGGCTGCTATTCTCCGCAATCAACGAATCTGGTATGACTGAGGGTTACGAGTTACTACGTGGGGCTAACATTGCAGGAGGTCAGACCTATCAAGCAGTTTGCCAGTCAGAGAAAGACGTGTAAGGGCTGTCCTGGCAGGTCCCAGGAGTGGTTTAAGAACATGTAAGAGCTGAGCTGCCAGGTTCTGTCTTCTTTGAAGATGCCAGAAACGGAGCCAGAAATGGTGCCTGAACTCTACCAAGACCAAGATGGTTTAGATGCACATGGGATCCAAAGTTCAGGCCTGATTACCAAGAATCCTGGTGGCAATTAAATAAAGGACTCCTCCAGTTTTGTAATACTACACACTACCACACTATTTACTGTAGATATTACTGTATCTGCATGATTTTTTCCTGTCCTGCAGGCTAAAATTATTCCTGTTTAACAGCTGGAGAGTAAGGAATATGAAATGATTTGCCTAAGGCCATGTCGTGGTTTATTTCGTGGACATGAGGATATGAATTCTAATTTCTTGGCTCTCGAGCTAGTTCTGGTACCCGTTCTTACTCTCACACCTCAATCAAGTGATAATTTTTCTATGTTTCTACAGAATTTCCTCCCGACACAGAAATAAAAGGTTGCAAGCATTTAAGTAGCTCACTAATCACTAATTTGAGATGCCAGCGGAAGGTACTTGAAATAAAAGCGAAAATCATTTTTTGAAAGTCAAAATGAACATAAAGAAGGAACTCACACTTCTGATACAAGTACTTATGTAGCCAGCTGTTAGGCAGCCCTGCTAACCCTGCTGCACAAAAGTATTTCATAGCGTATTCATGCTGAGAAGTGCTGCCAAATGGTTCATTTTGTGTATAGCAAATTCTCGACTTCAAAGAAATCTTTGAGCAGGTCGTTCACACAAGCATTACTGAAGACTTGCCATGGCTGATATGTCCAGGGAGTATCAGACAAGGAGGGTATGCACAGACGATCTCGTGGCACAGAAATCATCAGAATCTTCCCATTAATGTATTAATAAAGCAACATAATTAAGTTTAATTTAGGTAACTAATAAAGAGCTATTTGCCATATGCCTTTAAAGAAAGGTTGAAGTACCTACACTTAATTGAATGTACTTGACTTGCTAAATACATTTTTAAATAAGGTTTTAGAAAACTTACAGCAAACAAGCTCGTTGCATACGTACCAGAAAAGACTATTTTAAAATATCTTTAAAAACTTATCCAAGAATTCCCCCAAACTCATCATTTTCTTGCACTTCTTACCACTGTGAAACTGTAGCATAAAGGTGACTGGAGAAGTATTAAAGAAACTGATGTTTGCGTTTTATCATCCCCGTTTAGTTCTGCAATAGGAAAGAAGTTGAAATTATCTAAAAGGCTGTCAATCAGGAAATTATCCAGGAGAATAAAGCACAGTTTAGGAAGAGAGAGGGGAATTTTTAAAAATTGCCTCTTCGAAGTTCCTCAGATTAGACAAACAGATTTTTCAGTGCTGAGATACGAAAACTATTGTAGATTGGAAGGGAAAAAGTAAGCTAATCATATGTCTCATAGGAGTCCAAACTAATTTAATACTTAAAATGAAGCATCATTGCAGATATCTCAATGGGCATCTGCGGCCAAAAGTGCAAACAAGTCATTAAAGGGAAAGAAAAGAATAGCAGATACAGTGTGATGGAAACAAAAATCTGTCATTGTTTGTACTGATGCTGCAGCATCAGCTGTGTGGTCTTGGTAACTCCATATCAAAAAGGTTACCCTAGAGCTAATTAGAGTGGTTTCAAGAAAAGGGATGAAAAAGTTGATAAATCAAGGGAATGGAAAAAACTCTCCCACGTGAGCAAATTAAAAAGACAAGAATTATTTGCTTTAATGCAGAGATAAATAAGAGCATGGTAGATAAAAATAATATTATGGACTAGCTTGAAGCTTTCTGTCTGCACTACTTTTATAGAAAAAAACAAGGCCACATTCAAGTAAATTGAAGGATGGGCATACAAAAGTAATGAGTCTGTGCACTAGACACCTAATATAACCTTTGTATTCACCAGCATGAGGAAAATGATGAAGGCTGACATATGGCAGTCAAAGTGCCACTGGATAACTAACATTCTGAGTTGTAACTATGGACAAAGCTCTCTGAATTTTGAATTTTGGGGATTCACAAAATCTCTATTAGATCAGAAAGAAATCTACACCATATGTAGGGGGAGGGTGGAAGACAATGTCTCCCTTGACGACTGGCTGCAGAGGTCTTGCATATTCTTCTGAAATACCTTGTACTGACTGCTGACAGACCAACTGAATCCTGGGTCTGATTGCGCTGCCAAGCTTTTGTTCTGGGACACATAAAAATATTAAGTTCTTGACCTTACCTTTCACAACTGTATTAATTGCCTCAAATGCATTGGCAATCGAACAATTGCGGTGATGCCAAATACTGAAGTAACATGAGCCTGATGATGAACTTCAGACATGAATCTACAAGGCAGAACCCTGCTTCACGTCCTGCTTGCTATGACCTGCACTATGTGTCAAAAGAAGAGGAGGAGCTGCAGAGCCTCCTCCCAGGCCACCCACAAAGGCTGTACCTGTCTCGAAACCTCTGGACTGAATTCTCAACTTACAGAATCACAGAATCACAGAATCCCAGACTGTTAGGGATTGGAAGGGACCTCCAAAGCTCACCCAGTCCAATCCCCCTGCCGGAGCAGGAACACCCAGATGAGGTTACACAGGAAGGCGTCCAGGCGAACTTACGATCATTCAGCCTCCTGCAGTCACCACCTCTGCTCCAGAGCCTCCTCTCTGTCCTCCTACAGGCTCTGTAGTATAGTGGGGATATGGATTACAAGAGTTTCTCCCAGCAGAGAAGGATCTATTGTGCAGTAAATATCTTGAAGTCTCAAACTGTCAAGAGAGGCCTGTATAAAACCTTGTCAAATGGAAGTGTCCTTCAGCTGTAGGTCCTTGAATTGTTTATATATCTTTGCTCCTTTTCCACAGGGAGATTGCTTCATATCTGGGACAAGGGCAGGGTGCTGGGACAGCCCATTTTGTGAGGAGCAGGCTAGCTAAGGGTAGAAGGAAGTAGTTTGAAACCATTTATCTTTCAGACGTCTTGGATTAAAACACATCAGGATACAAATTGCTCTGCTTACAATAGCATTGCAAAACAAAGCAGTTATTTAAAAACAAATACACTTCATCCAGGAATAATTATTCCTAAAGTGGCATTTAAATGGTAACTGCTTTTGTTCTGGTGCAGTGACAGTCTGTGGTTTATCACCTGATAGCTTCTCAAGCTAGACCCTGGGTTTATGCTAGAGTTAATTTTAACCAGCTCATGGCTGCAAACTTTGAACAGCTTGGTTTACACTAGGATTCAAAAAGGTGTTAGTAAACAGTATATGTTAAATTAAAGCTTGCTTTAGCAGTCTCAGTGGAGTAAGCCCAGCCACAGGGTACGTAAGTATAACAGCTGCCAAGTGAGCTGAAAGATTTTTCACAGTGTGGTATCCCTTTCTCCCAGTTCCCAGCCTGGCAAGATGGATATGATCTGGCTGCCAGCATGTGCTACTGCCTGAAACTCTTGCGTGCCAGAAAGCTGACTATTTCCAGCACCCACTTTCCACACAGCATGTGTGCAAGGAGGCCAGATTTCCAAGGAGTGGAGTTTGTCTCACAGGTGGGGCCGGATCACTCAGACTTTCAGGGTGTTCCGCAATAATCAAGGATTCATTTCCAGCCTGCTACCTTCCTGCCAGAACCTGGTCACCAGACTCCCTAGGGATGATGGTTTCCCTTTTTTAAATTGTGGCCTCAGTTTTTTATAATGCACTCCTAGATATCTGGCCCTTGGCTTAACTAACATATGGTAGATGTTGCACATTCCTTAATAAACTGTCTGCTAGTGTGAAGCCAGGAGGAATGCCCCAGGAGAAGACTGTCTTTGCTACATGAATGTATGCAAAGCAGTGGGAGTAAAACAGCTCGTCTCCTGGATATCCGTCTCAGAAAATAACTTACACGTGTAATGACACCTCCAAGAGTCCACCCGAGTGAATGACCGTGGGACACTCCCACTGTGTCTTCCAGAACCATGGGGCAGGGTGGCAGCACGTGGGCTGCAGCCGTTGCTCATCGCTGTGGCACATTTCCCTCCTGGCATGCCTGCACAGGCGCCATTGCAGTGCGCACTTTTCTTTAGGAGGGTGTGACTCCAGTTGTTTACATCTAATGGCAGTATTCCTCTTCTGCCATCAGCCTGCAAAAGTCCCTCTTGCATCTTGCCCCTGCTGCCGCATCTGCCATTAGCATGGGACAAACAAGGCAGCACCCACAAGATCCCAGGGTAGTTGGGAGGACATGGCAGAGTGAGCAGCCTAAGCCTTCTTATCAGGTGCTCCATCAGGGCTCCCCTGCTGTGGGGCACTGGAGGAGACCATTTCTACCTGTCCCGGCCACCCAGCCGTAGCCTGCTCCCATTCACGTTAGGGCATCACAAGACAAGGAATTCAAAAGCAGCGTTAAACAGATATTTTTCCAAGTAAATCCCAGTTTTAGCAGCCTGAAGCAAAATGGAGCAGCAAGGCAATCATTTTTTCCTCCAACCGCTAATCTTCTTTAGCTACTGGCCTGTCTTTTTGCTGATTCTCAGAAAGGGTGATTTGTAGGTGTTTATTACTGAAATTTGAAGTGATTTAAAATGAATGCTTAAATGTGGTATGACTTTCAGAACTAAGTTATTCATATATTACCAATTTTCTAAGCAGTTAATACCTTTTAAGGACTCTTAGAATTTATTAGCACACTTCCTATCTCATAGTTTATGCAGAAATGCCAATTAACACACACAATGTGCAGTCAAGATAGATGAGGATTAAGTCCCTACAGCCATGGGAATAGCAGAGATGCAATGACCTGAAAATTGTATCCTTAGCTTCTTTGCCTGTAATTAACATAAATTCATCAGTGGAGTGCCTTTCCTCTTTTTATTAATCCCTTATCTCCAGTCCTGGATCTCTGTTGCTCAAGCAATTAGGACAGATAGCTTTTGCTTTCTTGATTCTTTTAGATCTGACTTCAGACTTGCAAGGGCTGCCTGACCAGGCTTGATAAACTGGGGGACAAGGGGGAAGGGACACAACCATCCTGCATATGTGCACTTAATTTCCAGTTATGCAGAAAATGCCAAAGCATGTAACCAAGCAGCTCTCCAGCTCCTCTTTCTCGTGTATTTGTTTTCTTTGCACATTTCTCAATATGCATTGTATCTCCTCTTCTTCACTCAGTGTCAGCCCTTCCACACTTTGTTTTGTCCTTTGCTGCCTGCTGGCCCGTAAGTACAAGAGGCAGCGTAGGACTAGGGAGGACATCCTTTTGTGCATGGAGCAGAAGCTGAGAAGGGAGGACTCGTGGTCTGCAGTAAGAGATATGGTTCAGGATAGGATGACCAAAATATTTTCAGCAACAGAAGTGATTGCTTCAATGCTGTCTCCCTTGTTGACTCGCGGGAAGAAGACTCCACAACCTGTAAGGTTGTAAAGTAGGTGTGTTTATTCCACGCACAGGCACACGGGTGATCACTCCTCCGCAGACGTGCGCACCTAAAACAGCAATTTCCCTTGATGTTATACAGTAACGTATTGCCCATTCATTAAGCACCTATACATATTCACAACCTGTCCCTGAAAAGGTGGTCCTTTTCCAAGAAGTCCTTTGCATGTGCTCCACGTTCTTCTCCTCCCAGTCGTGCCTGCGCAGGGCCTCCTGGTGGTCATGGGCCGGGGTCTCAGAGATGAAGTAAGTGGTCTTCATCGTGCTGAACTCCCATCACCTTCTTTTGGCACATGCTCCTGGAACTTCTCCAACTCACAGAGTTGGTTTTATCTGGTTTTTAGGCCGCTTCAGTTTCTATTTCTCTATACTTCATTTCCCTTATTCAATACCCTATTGTTAGTTAGTTACATGCCTGCTAACCTCAGTTTCCCATTAATTTCTATAAGCTATTCAATTCCTTCGTTACCTGATTGCTAGGTTTTACCTAGACCCTAGCCCTAAACTACAAGCCCCCCATTTCATTGTTTCCAGAGGCACACAGTGAAGGTAGAGTCTACTGTTCTGACTCTGGTTGCTGTCGATTGACATACATTTTCACACATCTTTTGCTTCTGGTTTGCATTTCAGAGCTACACAGCTGTCACTGGAGCCAGGCAAATGAGCAGAGCTGCAGATGCATGTGGTTAGCTGACTAGGAGATATTTGAGACTGCTCAAGTCCCAGTGCGGCTGCCAGCATCACTGCACAGCTCAAGACGGTCAGTGAGAAAGGGGTTTCTGACAGAGGCTTTGAGAGACTTCAGAGCCAGGGTTAGATGGCTGTGGCAAATGCTGTGAGTAATGCAGGATGCAGGTTGGTAAAAAAGTTCATTAAAATATTCATTTTTCTCTGTGAAATGACCTGAGGTTTAGTCTCAAAACAAAGAGGAATGCAGGCATCTGTCTGTCCTTGAAAACAAAAATATGTAGTATACTATTTCTGATAATTTAGAAATGCAAAAATTAAGGTTAAGAAAGGCAGCAGGGCTTCACTGAGACAGCTTTACTGAGGAAAACTTCAAAAGCAGTAGGATGCTTATGCTGCTGCTAAGAGTTGTAGGAAGACTAAGCTGTGTTTTGGCTTAGAAATCTTGTCCCACCGGCTGAGGTATTTATAATGTCATGCTCCTTTGTACACTTCTTTGAATGTAGCTTATTCGTTAAGCAGCAGAGATCTTAGAAGTGGTAAAACATTCCCTTAACAAGTTCTGATATCAAGAACCTACAGCTTAATGAAATGATGGAGAATGCACAAATCGGTGTGCCAGGAAATAAGACCATGACTCATGGTGACAAAAAGATCCCTAGGAGTCACCAGCTGACAGTGCTATAGCAGGTGTGTGGAAGGAAATACATCTAGTGAATTAATGGGCAAAATTGGTAGGATTAGAGGGGTGCTGAGAATCAGTTGATTAGAGTCATCTGTCTAAGATGGAATGACATTAAAAGTAGAAGGTCATAGGATTTAAGGATTAGGAATATTCATCTTAGAAAAATAGCAGACTCAGAAGTCAAAGCTGCTACACAGTCGTCTTTGGCACATTATCAGTTACTGCAGCAGGGGAAAAAGAGCGGCATGTGACTGGCCTAGTTTGAGCCACGTATGGAGATGTGTTTGTTCTTCTTGTAAAACCATTGAAGTATCTTCAAATTATACAGCTTTTTAAGGCCTTTAATAGCTAGCCTGGGAAGGCAAAGATTGTAAAAGAATCTTTTTCTCAACATCCATCCTGATATGTATCATCAGAAACTCACAAGATGAGAAGAAACCAGAATTTGCTGTTAGAAGATTGCTGGAAAATGCCATGGTACTCACCTGAAACATGTTATCACTTATGCAATGACAGGGGAACAGTTAAACTAATCTAAGGTGGATGCTGTTTCTGATTACAGAACTTCCATGCAGCTAACATAGATACACTGTCAGTTGGGTCTATGTAGTCATGGCATAAAGAGAGAGGTGGAGGTGGGAGGAGGTTATTTTTGGTCTTCCCAGAAACGTTTTGGTTCTAGTTTCTATTAACAGGAGTTCCCCTGTCGGGACGTGTCTTGAACCCAATGTTACGGCATGGCCAGCCTAAAAAGGAGCAACTGGTAGTTGTTCTAGCAAACCTCACTCACAAATGATGGTTAAGTACTATATTTTTCTGTTGTTTTGAGCTACTAGATTGGGAAATAGCATGTGAAGAGCTCTTGAATAAGTGATGTGCTGTGAACAAAACACTGACCTCTACTGCTAGGTGTAGCATAATCATCCTTCAACCATCCATTGCCAGGTGCAGCTTCCTTCCTAGCTGCTTCACCTGATCCCCGAGTCGACCAGAAGTGCCATCAGAGCTCAGACATGAGTGAGTGCTGCTTCCTGTTTCTCTGAAGTCAGTGGCAACAGAGCTCTGCTGCTCTGCCTTTCTGAGGGTCCTTTCGGTCACTCCTTTTTTCTGTCACCTAAGCCTTTTGCAGAATAAACAGCAAGTGCTGAGGTAGATGAAGAATGAAAGATAAGGCTTTTTTAACACACCAATCCATTTATCTTCTTGGCAATATGCACTCCTTATGCCTGGGACCTTTTTCCATCCTAAAGTTGAAAATCTGGCAGTGTTTTACCAAATCCAGTTGGTATTGGTGAAATCCTTGCTTGTGCTTGTTTTCACTTCAGTTCACACTGTGTTTTACTAGATGAATAAACATGCTGGGAATGTTGGGGTCAACGTGCCAACAATCTTCAGTGTTTGTGTGTGAGTGATTTTAAAAGCACCTTTTAGTACCCTCCTAGTTCCTATTTGAAACAGGCTCTGCCTAAACAGGCGCTGCCGGTTTCTCTCCGTTTCTAGGCTGATTTTGTAATCAAATCAGCATGAAATCAAACAGAACACCATAATTCTGTGAGTGCACTAATAAACAAGCACAATAACTATCTCAAATAATATTGCAGTAAAAATATACATATTTTCACATCTTAAATTTAGTGAACATTGAGTTTGAATAATGAGTGGAAAAATGACCACGTATACAGGAAAGGACAGAATGGAGGCAGTCAAGTGAGGAAAAAAATGGCTTAGAAAGCAGTAAAAAGTCTGTAAAATGAAAACAGTGAAAAATTGTTGATGCAGAAAGTCAAAGAAATAAACAGCAGTTAGGGATATAAATAGCTAATTAATATTATCTTGTTACAAAAGAACACCTGCTAGGCATTTACTGTGGTTTTTTACAGTCATTGGTTGGTAGAAGGTAGAAAAAGGGGGGAGAAATTGCTACTGCCAACTGCGGTTAAAGAGTTGACAAACAGACACCAAGTGCTGTGGTGACTGTTCACACTGTTATTAACTCAGCCTGTCTTGCAGATGCTTGTACTTTGTTCAGTGTTGCAATTCTTAATTCCTCCTCGGTTTGTTCAATGTCACCTGACGGATTGGGTAAGACACAATCCAGTACAATAGACTACATTTAACCAAGGGAAAGCAGTATGTATCTAACTTTAATTTTAAAAGCCATTAAAACTTAAGTGTATAGATGCTTCTTTTTATAATACTGCAGAACCTGAGACAATATCTTGTAGAGCATAAAACCTTACAAGTGCTGAAGATTTAATACCAAGACTGTTTGGATCCTCTGCTTTCAGACTGACTTATATTACTGTAGTGAAATCAATAGATCAAACATGCTATTGTGGTGCAAGGAAAATCTTGCCATGTATATTGCAAGAAGCAGTGGATTTTAGCCATTGTATTGTGACTTCACCTGCTGACTGACTTCAAACAGGATCTAAACACCCATGTAGCACAAGCACAACATGTGACCCAAATAACATGCTGGGTAGTGCTCATTTTGCCTTATAGCAGAAATTCAAGCTAGATACTACACAACATTTTCATTAAAATGGTAGAACTGTCCACATCCTGTCCCACCCTCACCCCCACAAGCTGTGCTCTAGAAGACTTGAAAAATATAACACAAGAGACTTAATTTGCTTTAAAGAAGTGGCATTTATTTAAAGATGGGCAAACTGGGGGGGATAGGACATATTTTGGAATGCAGTGCAGCTGTGTGTGTCTGGCTCTGCTTAACCACAGCTCATGTAAAGAGTTTCAGCGCATTTGAAATCGCGCAGCCACAGCGCGCTGCCTGCCTTCCCCTGCAGTTTCTTGACAAACTTACTGTGGTAGCGCTTTGGAGCAGGAAAGTTTTGCTCCATAATTGAGGCAGTGGGGTATAACTCATCCCAGCTCTGTTTTCCATGTGTAGGGACTGCAGCTTTTCTTCTGCTCTGAACCACAGCTGTTTTCATGAGCAGCAGAAACTGAGCTCCAAAGAAAAAGACTTAAGAATATGAACTAGTGAGGTCTGAGAGCACTGGCCTCATCCAAGCGATTTGGGTTCAGCTGGAATCAGCTGGCTCAGAGCATTTCTCTCCATCCCCTGTCTGCCCCTGAGGGCTGAACAAAAGTATGTTGTACTTGGTAATCAAATCCACTGGAAGGTGCAACAGGATAAAGAAAGATAATCTCTCCCTTACTTTAAACTGTGTCAACTCCCTTTCCTACTCCTCCCGCCAACACTTTGGGCCCCAGCCAGCTGGATCCTCACCCTCTGTTGATATCCTAAATGCATAGTTAGAAATGAGTGCACTGTGGTTTGCATTATTTCATTTGTTTGTTTCTGTGATGAGTTCTTATTTCTAAAAGCAGCATTTTCTTCCTGAGGTTTAATTACTTGGGGTTTTAGTAAATGAAAATGTCTTTTATTGATAAACAATAGCAAATAATGATAGTGATAAGCATGCTAGTTAAAGATTACATTTAACATTAAGTGATACATTATTTTTTCCCCCGATGGAGTATCCTTTTAATGAAAAAGCCATTGTTTTGACTGAAATGTTGGGATTTTTTTTAATAAAGCCTGCCAATGTTAATTGATATTATTCAGCTACCCTTATTTGCTTGGTTTAATTTAGCTGCCTTGATACAGGCGTCACTCACCAGGAAAGCTCCTGAGCTTTTGCAGCTGTATTTATTCTGAACGTTTATGAAGCGGGTTTGCTAACAAAAAGTAGTTTCCAATGTACAATTTCTGTTTGTAAAGTTCCCAAATTATAGCCTGGCTCCTTTCATTGTGCAGAAGGAAAGGCTTCCTCAGCACTGTAACAAAAGCCAGAGCACGGAAAATGTTTCGCAGCAGTGCTCATCAGCAGGCAGTGTGATACCTGAATTAGGTTACTCTGCAATGATGAAGACCACCAACCTCAACCGTATCCACTGTCAACTGGGAAATTAATGGAACAGCCCAACTGCTGTGCACCTGGTGAAAGGATGTCCCCCACCAAAATTCTGTTTCCAGAAAGTTATTCACTGACATACTGGATTCGATCAGGTCAGTTTTACAGAAATTCTTTAGATGGTACCTCTAATCAGTTAAAATAGCCTTCTCCTTTGCTTTGTTTCCAATTTGTACGAAGTTCACATGTACACTAGTTAAAGCAAAATAGAAACAACCTGATGACAGTCAAACAGAAAATAAGTTCAGCCACCTGCCTTTTCTTTTAGTCTGGTGGTTTTCCTTTGAAGCCAAAGACAAAACTGCCATTGATTTCAGAGGTGGATTGTATGCAAATGTATAAAACCACAAAACCACTAATCTCTAGTGGGTTTTGCTTATCTCAACACTGTATGCTCTTAGGAACTCTGGTTTCTAGGTCAAAAGAGACAAAAGCCTTAGAGGATTGGAATTCCTTTTTTTCCTTTTCCTTTTCCTTTTCCTTTTCCTTTTCCTTTTCCTTTTCCATGTAGAATACAATTTGTTACGCTAAAAATATGTTTCTAATAACCACTTTCAACCCTGTTTGGTAGAATGCTAATATAGTTAGATCATGGGATGCAGGTTATAAGCTTAGAGATGTATGTCGTTGCAAGTGCTTCTTGGGGGGCTCACTAAGCTGACTTACAGATTTTGCAGTCTTCTCTGCCATTCCCTGAGGATGTCTGTCTGTCTGCGATGCACCCGCTTTACAATCAGATCGCAAGAGGAGCATTGATCACACCAGAGTTCTCCCCTACACAAGACAGAAGTAAGCACTCAAGGCAGAATTGCCAGTCTTTCTTTCTCTTGGTGTGAAATGCAATGAGAAAAAAACCTACAAAATAATCACCAAGCAATAGAGTCAATTCAACCTTTTCATCTTCAGAAAATATAGTATTTCTTACATATAAGAAAGCTTTTAGTAACAAAGGTCCAGGAAAAATAATTCCTGTTGGTTGGTGTTCTCTGAATCTTTTTTATAAATTGGTGTTTCAAGCGTATAAAAAAGCCAGCATTGCAAAGATGGTTTTGTTAAATTAATTCTTAGTGTAGTTGCCACAAAACAATTTTAGTGGTTTGTTTGGAGCCCTGTGAAATGTAAAATCCTTGCAAAAAACTTCTCTAAGTTTGCCTTGTCCTTTTAGTAAATATCCTTCAAACAGCATTATGGTATTTTTCCTTGAGCCTTTGGAGATAAATGATTAGTGTTGTGCAGCATCAGTGTGAGTATACCAGCTTATTTGCTTTGAATTTTTAGTCTAGTAAGAAGCTGGCAATCCTCCTCTGCTGGCTGAGGATGTTGTGCACTCGTTTGGTTCCTCAGTATTCAGTTTATACATCAAACAGTGAGGTAGTGCATGGAATTTTTTTTTAATTTCTTCACAGGCGTGTCCAGCATTAATTATACGATTACACTAAATTCTGTGCAAATTCTCTCCTTTATTCTGCAAACCACACCTGCCATGCTTAGTGGGTACAGAAGAGATGGTTGAGGTGATTCCCTCTTTTGCTAGCACAGCTTATGACAAATTCACTTGGATTCCTCTACATCTCTACTTCTCGATTAGGAGGCTCACTGGTCTACTGCACAAACCAACATACTTATATACTCTATTTATACTAATTTATACTCTATTTTCCTGTTTCTGTATAAGGCAAGACTGATGCGTGGGTGAACAAACTGCGTCTCCTGTACTTGGACTGACACTTATAATTCTTTACTTTTTTTAATCAAAAAGACAGTTGCTAAACAAGCTGCTACTTATCCCAAAAGGCACTATGGATGAGAATAAATTGAAGGAATGATGAATCCCTGGATAGATTTTGCTGCTGTGTCCATGTTACTGTGCCTGGAAACAAAGCAGCTGTTAGCCTGGACAGGCCAGCCGACTGCAGGGCAGGTGGCAGCTTTGGGTGTCAAGAGGGAGACAGAGACTCTGGAGAATACAAATAGGCTGCAGCCACTGATTTGAGTAAGAGTGTAGCCCACTACGAAAGGTAAAATGCTGGAATTGTCCAAAGATTAAACGGAACACCTCAATCAAGGTATTTAACTGTTTTATATAATGGTATAGTACCTGTGTACATTATCTAGTAGACAGAGTATGTTGGTGCTCTATGTTTTCATGGGAGGAATAAAAGCAATCTGTTTTTCATAACTGAGGTGAAGAAAACCCTCTTCTTTTTCTGCTGATTAGTTATCCAGCATGAACTTGTGAAAGAGGGAACACACACTGGGGCAGAAACAAAGCTGGGAAAGCTTGAAGTGTCTGTTTTTGCCTCTCCACATATCTAGAGAAAGAGAGTATTATATTTCCAATTCAGAAAATGCTTAAAGCCATACCTGACTAATTTTACTGTGTTAGTGCCTGTAACAGCTATGCTTTGTAACAAAGGGAGGAAAGAAGGTGGTGTGTCTGCTTCCTTTTGCTGAGTTATGACTATTTACAGGAGGCAGTAAGCTATGCTCACTGCGGAGCTGGAGTTACCCCAGCAGGCAGTGTGGCCCATTCCTTTATCAGTTCAGTTTTCTGGAACCTTTTCCACTTACCTGATTTAAGTGCAGTAATACATGACCTATAATCTTGACAGCTTTGACAGTTTCAGTATAGCTACAGGAATCTTTATTGACTATCTAGAGCTTTAAAGATATACTAGTATTGTACAATTATGATGTGTCTGATTTTACCCGATCCTTTGATTTATGTTTGACTTCCAATTCACTTAAAAAGTGAAATAACCTTACACTTGCAATGTCATTACAAAACAGAAAGTGGATGCTTTGGTTTGAAAATGTCAGAATAGTATGTTTGATGGTTTAGGGAAATGAAAATGCTAATTTGATAGATTCAGCATGAATCCAGCGACAGTTTCAGTCAACCCAAATGTACCTTTTTGGTGGGGAAAAAAAATTCGGCCCAGCTCTCCCTGCACAGCTGTGAAGTACAGAGACATTTATAAAGAGGATGCTTAAAAATATGTAATAAGAAAAAAAATATCTATTGCCAGCAAGTTACCTGTCGTTTAGCTCCTAGGTAAATAATAATTTAAATCTATGTGGGATCTTTAAACCAAATAGCGAATAGCATTGGCTTCACTCACATGTGAACAAAAAGTGTTCCCAGATGACTAACAGGTGACAGTGATGTTAAAAGAGCTTTGAAGAAAAAGCTGAGATGTCCAGGTGAATGTTCTTCTGGGCAGAATATAGTTACCTTGGAAGCTGTCTGAGGATGACTGGTAAATACATGAGTTTATTTCTGATAGTAATTTCTGGAGTTCCCAGGACTGGTTTGGTAGGACAGTAAATATCTCCCAGGTTGCCAGGAGTGGAGCACAGCTTGCAGCCAGGAGATGGGAGACACTGATCTCGCAGAAGCTCACACTGGCAATGCAAACTCCCCACAAACAGTGATGGGCTAGCATCCTAGTAGCTGACTTTTTATGCCAGATTAATGCTCTCACTGCATGGAGGGTCAGGGATTACCTGACCCCTCATAGCTGATGTAAAACTGGCAGAGACTCCGGCTTGCGTGTTCATTGTCCAGTTTGGCACTATGTGGTTGGTCAGTGCCCAGATTTTAATGAGCGTGGAAACAAAACCTGGCTACTGAAAGTCTGCAGTCCCCCAGAGCATCTCTGGATGCTGGGGAGACAAGATCCATACAGCTCCACACTGGCCAATACCCTGAACTGTACATTTTGACTGCCTGAAGGTTTGGAAAGTCCCTTTGCTAAGTAAATTATAATGTGACTCTATAGCCCAAACCTGGCCACGTGCATAGGCATGAAGTGAAGTTTCTGAAATGCCAACTGAAATATAATGCAGTGTATCTAGTCTGAGAAAAAAAAAAGGCACTTTTTCCAGGCATCTAAAAGTTGTGCAAAAGTCATTAGAAGTTTTTTTTTCAGGATAATTTAGTTAAAATTGGTGCGGAAGATTCTGACTACTGTTACTGTAGTTTGAATAGGGTCTAGTTCACTTTAGCATAAGCTTGGGTGGTTAAGCAACATTGAAATCGAGTGAACTATGACTGTATCATAATTAGGATGTACACTTTGGCATGCTTTCTTTAAATCTAGAGCAGGAAGCCAAACCAAAGAGAACAATGGGGACAAACGAAGCATGGAGACACACAGTGACGCAGGCTGTCCCTGCTTCTTCCTGTTCTTCTGACCACTCCTCATAGAGCAGTTCTGTTTCAGGTCTTCACTTTAATTGGAGCCCAGCACAAAGCACAGACCCTCTCGAGGTTTGTAAATCTCTCTTTCAGCTAGAGCTGCTGGTCCACACATCTTTTCATGACAGCCAAACTAATTACCATTGCATGTCTTCCCAAGTGACAAAACTCACTTGTCTGCCAATAAAAAAATTGGAAGGCTGTGAAGTAATACAACCTGGAGACACCTACTGTATTGATGTATTTTAAGCACTATTACATAGAGCTCTGCTTGCAATTTGAATTCAGGGTACCTCGTTTGGTAATTGGCTGAAGCCAGACTAATACAGACTAATACAGCCCCATGCAGGAGTCAGGACTGATTCAACTGGCCCAGCACAGCTTTTGTAAATAGGACTGCTGCTCTGTTAGTGTGATTTTATTTCTTAAGTGAAATTATTAAAGCAGTTGGCAAAACAAGAGCTAGCAGCACAAGAGACTGGAAGTCCCCACAGCTGCTGGAACCAGCAGGTAGAAGGCACGTTAGAAGAATGGCAGCTCAAGGCCCTGCCTCATACTGCTGCTTCCACTGTGCCTGTGGCCCTACACCCTCCCTAGAAGGGTGCAGAGCCGTCACACAACACCCAGGGAGTTCTTGGCCCTTCTGCCAGGCACATCATTAGTGGCCTAATGATAGGGACCTATGGAAACGGGACTGGCACTGCTGCTTTTACATGGGTCAGCCATAGCCATCTCTTCTGCTCAGGAACAACCTGGTTCAGATACGGATAACAAAAGGTCTCAGTGGATCATATTACTGGCATCTGTACTATGCAGTCCAATACATGGACTGGCCCAGAGTCTGATTGCGGTTCCCTGTGTGTAAGTCTGGCACTACTCCAGAATTACAGCAGACTAAAGGAGATAAAAAATTTGGCCGGTTGCATTCAGTTCTTTAGCTGTCCTTTAAAACCAAGAGACTTTGCTGCAGCTTTTCCTGTTTTGGTGGAGGAACTCCTCCAGGTGGCCAGCAGTATGGCACAGACACGTTGATGCTAACATACACATTACCAGACTCGCTCAGAGGGGTTTAGAGATGTGATACATGCTCCTGTTGGCTGCAGATGGATAAATAAACCATGACAGTTAATTAAAAATAGCAGGCTATTACCTACTGTAAACTAGTAAAGCTGCTTTTGAGACATCCCCCCAGTAGGAAAGATCGCTGTCAATATCCTTCAGTGAAGCCTCCAAGGCTTTGTTATGTGCTTGTAACTCGAGCCATATTTGCAGCATGAAGGTAGCGCTTGAAAACTTTAAATGGCATTTCTGTGCCAAGCAGCTGAGTTTAAACACCATGCTGCTTTTCTGGGCAATTTTTGCAGTACCTGTTGGAACAATTTCCTAATCAACTGACATCTTATGTGTCCCATTACTTAAAGAAACTCTCTTATTTTAGAGTAATGTCTTAGTACTGCTTATTTCTATTTTTAATCTGTGCTTTGTGTGTTTATATCTGTGTGGAAGCCTAAGACAGCATAAACCACTGCCTATTTTAAGCAGTTTAATATTCATAGAAAACAGATTTAAATTTTCCAGAAAATATTCTGAATTTTCATGTATTAAAGCATATCTACACTGGAAAGTGTTATGCAGTTTATTCCAATCTGTGAGGAAGTTAGCACCAGCAATCTCCTAACCTGATGTGAAGAGGCTACTCGAAGTTTGTGGCCATGGGGAGAAGCGAGGCTGGTGTGCAAAGAAAGTCTTCTGCTGTGTGGAAATGCATTTAATAGACTTGTTCCTCCTTCAGGCTCAGAACTTCATTAGACTAAGAACAAGCATTTTATTTCTAAAGGTAAAAAACCCTTTTCTTTTGCACCTGAGATCTAACTTGGCTTCTTGATGCTAAACAAACAAGCAAGACATAAACAAAAACCTTCATTTTAGAGTGGCTGCTCTGCTGCTTGCTCAAGCATTGAACTAGTGTTGTGCAGTCTGCCAGTTTTTTTCTTTTTGGAGTAGAAACAGAAGATCAGAAACTGTGGGGGGATTTGTGGGGTGGTTTTTGTTTGTTTGTTTAGCTATTACTAACTCTTGTGTATGACAAAGAGTGCCCAGGCTGGGCTTTTGTGGAAACAGACTCTCAGACCTTTACCTTTTTTTTTTTCTTTTTTTTTAGCAAGTTCTAGCCAAGGATTCTTATCTTGGAATAAGTTGCTTCAGCATATGAGACCATATATGAAATAACAGTTTTTAAAGATCTGTTGAGCTCCCTTTTGTGTTATAGCAGTTGTAGAAAAACAAATCCTGGTAATATCTGCCTCCAAAGCACAAGATTTAGGCATCCTCATTCCACAGTCCTGTCTTGGCTATCGCTCCATAATTGCTGCTACACATTTGAATTCAATTAAAAGTTTTTAATTGGTCATCCTCCCAAATGTTTCAGAAATGTCATTCATGTTCAGATATGCTAAGAGATCTGTCTTCCTAACATAATTTTCATCTGACACAGAAGTCAATTAGAGTAATTGT
>NW_010158807.1:0-1624 GCF_000695765.1 Mesitornis unicolor | reverse complement strand
ACCTCTTATGCATAGTCAGGTTATTACAGTTGCAAAGTTACACTTTGCAAAGATCTGTTCATTTTAACGCCAAGCACCAGTGCCTGCGAGCCTCAGTGCTGGCTAGGAAAGAACTACTTCACTGTATTGGAAACAGACATGAATATTGAATGTACTTCCAAACTGACTGGAATATTGAAATATGCTGCAAATAGATAGGTCACCTTCAGGCACAAAATAATTATACCGATTTTCAGTCCCTAAACACAATTATCATTAATGAAGCAAATGGTTATCTGTGTATTGTCAGACATTGAAATTATATCTAAAGAGCTTTTCATCAATAGATTTCAAAGTTTATGCTTCTGAGGACATGCACTCATGTCTCCTTTTAAGACTGGCTTATGCAAGTTTATTGAGAAAATTGAGTGGTCTGGATGGTCTGGGTATTGCAACTGAAGAGAGGCATATGTCTGCGTGCAGGAGCCAGCTCAGGTGTTTGAGAGACAGTGCTGGAAGATGAGCTCCCAGGGGAAGTTCTAGGGGGGTTCTAGGTCAGCTGAAAGAGGGGTGACATTTGGTCATGAGAACAAGGTTGGAAGGAGGAAGGGCGGTGTTAGCCAGTTATGTTTTCAGCACTGACTCAAGAGGTCTTGCTGATTTGAGCAAAGAAATGTTCTCTTCTGCAATGCTGCAGTGTCCTAGAAGGAAATTATCTCCATGTACAGAAATGGTTTGTTTTGTTTAAATCGTACAGTGTTTTTTACTGCATCAGGAACATGTGTTTAACTTAGCACAGAAATGCCAGCACAGACATTGAGGAGCTGTGCAATTAGTTTTTCAGGAAGGGCAAGTAGAGTCAGCGAGAGGAAAAAAGCAAGTGAGCAGAAAACCTAAAGCCAGAATGATAAAACTCTAGAGCATGCCATGCACAGAAGTCCATGTCTCTTAGTATTCAGTAGCCAGCTGGAGAGTGTGATGATACAGGGGAGAAAACGGAAGCCATCTAAAATAAAGTGAGGCAGAGCAGACAAAATAGTGATGCTACAGGAGCAGTATACCTACTACTTGAAGTAATTTTGTGTGTGCCTAGATCACAGTGTGCATAGTCCAGCAGCTACAGCTACACTAAAGCCTGCTAGGTAGTAACCTTTGCTGTTGAGACAATTACAGTTTTCCTCTTGCAGCTTGTCTCTAGTGGGACTGGGCAGTTAGATGAGGAACTGAAAGTAAAAACTTACCTAAAGCCAAAAAAGTATTCTTTAGCTGGGAGTGCAAAGGTGCAGTTCTGACCTCTGTTTTGTTGCTGATGAGTAGTGTGGTGCCAGGCACTTTCCCATGCCTCATTTCTGCCTGTCTGCTGTACGTGCATACAGGTGACAGTCATTAATGTCTCGGAGTCCTTCCACTCAGGGCAGTCCTGCTCCCAGTTAAACGCCTCAAGTGGAGAGGGCAGAGAGCAGCGCTTCTGCCAGCGGTTCCTCCGTGGGGGCCAGGCGGAGGCAGCCGACATCGGTGCCTGTGGCCGTACAGAGTTCAGAAAAGGAGGGCTTTTTGGTGCTGCTTTCTGCCTATTTAGACGGGGCGACAGCCTTCCCCGGCTCACCGGGAGCCCGGCGACACCGTACGGCGGGAGTGGGGCCGC
>NW_010158806.1:0-11270 GCF_000695765.1 Mesitornis unicolor | reverse complement strand
ATGCATCTCAGTGCAATTTGACTTCTTTACAGCTGTAGTGAGAGCTGGTTTGTGGGGATTTTTTTTTTTAAAGATGCAGGGAAACAAAATTGCCCAAAGCCATATGGTCATATGGTTTGGGTTGTTTTTTTTTTTTTTTTAATTTAAATTCCCCCCTACCCCCTTAATATTTAAAAAATACAGCTTTGGTCAATTTTGCTCAATATGTATGTGTATATGTATATATAACCATGTGCACACACATAACTACAATAGCTCTGCTTGGACAGCAAAGAATATGTAATGAGTAGTGCCCAGCACTTCAACCAGTGAGTTATTTTTCAAAGTCACTTTGTTGATAAATTGTGTATCACACTTCTTGGAGTCTTAGAGCTAAGGGAAGGGAAAACTGTTATACAGTTCAGACAACAGGTCTTCAAGATCTCACTGGAGCCTGCTATAGGAAAAAATGTGATGCAGCGCATAGCAAGTCCCAGAAAAGCCTAGTAGAGGCCTAGTAATCCTTGCTGGCTTGTTGCTCTTTAGAGCTAGGAATTTGTATGACCTATGGCAAGAGCACTCCTGTTTGGTTATATGCCATTATCCTGACAAGGATATCTTATGACTTCTTGTGAGTCACAGGTAGGTTATACTCTGGACTTAGCTTGTAGGCTGTGTTCTCTGAACATTTTGTGGTTATTTAAAGAGTGTTTCAGGCTGTTCATTCTTCTTAAGATATATTAAAGCTTTACATAGATTTAGTCTGTTCAGAATTTTGTCCTTTTGACCAGGCCACTACGGTGCCCAGCAAACCAGTACTGAGTAGCTTACAAATGCCTTCCTATGCTAACCTGGCCCTGAAGGAGCTGATGTTAAATGAGAAAAGCTTCTTGGGATCCTGTCATGCTAGTGACCGCAACAAAATCTGCTACTGCAGGTAGCTGTCATCATCAGTGTAGCCAGTATATCCCCTTTGGCTAGTGAGCCATTGGCACTGGGGTAAGAATACCAATACCTCTTAAGCTAGTAGGTATAGAATTCTAATATCAAGTCTCTTAGGAATCTTTTAGGGGAAACTGAGTAATACTGTATTGGTCTTTGGATGCAAAAATACTTTGCCGTCGTCTTGAATGACTTGTGGACAGGAGGTAGTTCAGTGGTGCAAGATCTGGGTACGATTTTCCATCTAATAACGCATTAGACTTCCCCTTGCTACATCCATTGTTTTGGGGGGAATGGGTGGGAGGGCTGTGAAACTGATCTTGGGATGATAAGTAGCTCTAAAGCAAAACTAAATGTAGGAAGGAGGCAAAATATGATACTGTAATCCAGACCATAGACAGGTTTTGCTGCTAGAGGCAAAAAGAACTATTTCTGCTGTTTTCTAGCTTTGTCAGTCTGTAGCTTACAAGAGAAGCTGGGGAAAAAAATGATGCCTATTCATGTAGCTCTCATTCTATGTTACTTATGTAGCTGTTAAAAGTAGTGGCTATGATCCTTATAATTTCTTTTTTTCCTCCTCTCCTTTTCCCTCCACCCCTGGTCAGTATGACTTCTCACTGGAAAAGAAAACAATCAAGTGGGCTGAAGATATAAAAAAAAATGAAGCTGCCCAACGAGAAGCTGAACACAAGGCAGAAGTACTAGTGAACTCAAAAGCAGCTCCAGAGGCCAGCAACAAAATGGGGTCCTCAGAAGGACCTTGCCCTGAGGCCATGCTTCCTTGTATTAACCCCATCCTCGCTAGCCTGCAGCACAATAATATTCTTACTCCCATGCCAGCCAACAGCAGTGCTGTGAAGCAAAAGGTTCTCAGTCCACCTCGTCCAAAAGCAGACTTCAACCCAGCTGATTTTGAATGTGAAGAAGACCCATTTGACAAACTGGAATTAAAAACTATCAATGATAAAGAGGAATTAAAAAGTATTCTTGATATTCACGTTGGTACTACTGGGCCAGTTGTTGCCCAGCTGTTAGATAATACTTTGCCCAAAGGAGGATCTGAGTCTGTGTTGCAAGATGAGGAAGTTCTGACATCCATAGAAAGGGCCACGTTGGACTTCAAGCCCCTTCACAAACCAAATGGCTTTATCGCTTTACCACAGTTGGGAAACTGTGAAAAGATGTCCTTGTCTTCCAAAGTGTCCCTGTCCCCTATCACTTCAGTGAGCAATATCAAATCCCTGTCCTTTCCTAAACTTGACTCCAATGAGAGTGATCAAAAATCATCAAAGCTCATGAGCACTTTCCACAGCACTACCTGTCTCCGCAATGGCCCTTTTCTCAGCTCTTTGAAGACCTGTGCTGAGAGTAAAGCTAGTGAACTGAATGGAAACCATATGGTTGGTCTTTCTGCTCTAAATGAGGACAGTGGCATGGAGACATCGACATTATCCTCTTCATCCAGGCTGCCTTCCCTGGCTGTGTCAACAGTTTGTACAGAAGAAGAATCATCTCAAAGCACAGCAACTGCGGTAAACATGCAGTGGATTAGAATCAGGGTTGCTGGGGAGATGTGGAGATGTAGAGGCAAATGTTGCTTCTAAAATGTCCTGTGGTTTTAGGTTCATTTAATGGGAGCGGTGTGTATATCGTGTGGTAGTTCCTCTTCATTTATGTGGTAAATTGATCAATCAAACAGATCTTCATGCTGGCAGTTCTGAACCTCAGATTATTACTCTGCAGGTTTCCCCTGTTTTAAGTCTGGTGACTTTTCTTTCAGCTTTTCAGCTTGTTCATAGTCGCATACCTTTGAGCTAAGCATATGAGATCTTCTTTGTACAGTCCTGCATTCTGTCTTATTCAACTGAGATATATCAGATTCTGAACTGCTCTTAGGTTTTGAGTTAAATCTCTGCTAGATTTGTTCCTCAGCTTGGTTATTTATTTGCTGGAAATAATGGGAAATGCAGACTTTTCAAGGAGTAGAAGCAATAACAAATTAAAAAACACACATGCTGTGTCATTCAGGGAAGAAAAAAAGGTGCTTGCAGTAAACCTACAATGAAAGAATTGTCTGGGGTTTGTTTGTTTTTGTTGGTTTTTTTAATCCTTAAAAACATTTAAAAGAATGAAAATAATGGTTTATTAATTTACCTTCTTCCTTATAAAGGAGAGAGGAAGGATTGCTTTGTGGATACTAAAAGCAGTCTTGAGGATCATATTAGATCACTAATGTTACAGTTGGTTGCTGTACAGCTCTGAGACAGTAGTTTGATGCTTCATTTCCTCGAACTTGTAGGAAATTCTAAAATTACTTTGAGGACGCTTAACTTCACACCAGCTGTTGTCTTTTTGTTTCTTTGTGAATAAGGGCAGAGATCTAAATAAGCTTGTGGATTTTTTTTTTCCAAAGAACTGAAGATCTGGACACCAATACTCATGAAGCGTAGTGGAAACGGTATAGTCAAATCCCCTAGCTGGCTCTAAAACAATTTGGCTTCTTCTGTCCAATATAAGCAGTGCTTCAGTGGTTCTGTGGCCTTACTGGCATACTGTAGGTTTTTGTGTGACACTATGTGCTCTGAAACAAGTGACGCTGCTTCTCTCCTGTTGTTCTTTCTCCTCTTTTCAGGCTTAGGTAAATGCATTATTAATTGCAATGTACAGTATACTGGTAACTATCAGAGCACAGCAGAACAGCTGTTTGTTGATTACTAGAACAAATTTAGTACAGTAAACTTTGGCAGAAGCAGCAATGCGCTGAAAAACTACTCGCTGCTACAGATCACAGGTTTGAGAGGCGTTTGTATGATCCTATGTAGCTCAGAGGTGAAACCTCAAAGTATGATACATGACACATCTCTGGGGATTAACGTGAAAGATCACTTACAGCTAGATAGATGGGCATTTGGATGGCCAAATTTCACTCTAACTATTCAAATCTTTGTGCTGGATTAAAACTTCTTATTAAAGATCAAGAGGGAAGGTGTGTTTTCAAGAATGCCGTGAGAGAAGATACAAACTGATAAACAAGCAAATGATCTTATTAGGAGAAGTAATAAAGATCATAATTTGAAACTATTTCTGCTTTGGAAGTTACAAACCAAGAAATAGGTATGCTGACAGAGCTAGTTCTTTCTGTTTCATTTCCAAGACTTCAGAATATACTTGTTTCATGTTTCTACAATATGGTCCAAGTGGTTGGAAAATGACAGCTGAGCTGTGAGAAATTGAAGTAAATGTAGCCAAAATCCTCAGAGTATAAAAATGATAGAAGGAAGTCACAGTTACCTCTGTGGCTGGGAGCAGAAGGGTCATGTGTCCCTTTTCTTGAATGTTATGCAAGAATAGGCTTGTCCTTTTTAGAAATACTGGGACATAAAATTGTCCTGAGGCTATTCCACAGTGATTTTATATATAAATTTTTTTCTCACAAGGCTAGAAATTGTAACTTTGGAATTGGAGTTACTACTGTAGTTTATACTTTACCAGTGAATTGGATCTAGAGTCTTTTTTGGATGAAAATAAACTTGTGACGCTGCACTGATTCTGTCCTGGGTGGTCCCCTCTGAGTATTTTTTTTGAAGCTCACTGGTTTGCTTTTGGCAGCATTGGCAGAGGGAGAAATGACTAGTGAAGACAACAGGTTGGAATTAAACAAAGCTTGTCAGAGGCCCGATGAGTATGATCCATTTCCTTTAGGGAAATCTCAGGTTACAGGAGGATGGGGCAGTCCTGGTTGGACCATTCAGTACATATACTGCTGCATTAGTGTGGTGTGTGTGGGCACACCAGCTGCAGGCATGGCCTCTGTATGAAGTTCCTAAATGTAGGCGCAGTGTGCAAGTACATACTGAAAGCACTGCACGTCTGCTTCTTGAAAAGCACTGAAATGCAAGTTTGAGGTGTAAGGGAGTGTAGCTGCTGAGTGACCAGCCCTGGCTTTGTCCCCTGCAATTTCTTTTAGGTGCTTCCTTCCACTGGAAGTCACTGACCACAAGCACAGGTTGTAAAGGTCAAGTACTTTGAGGAGGAAGAGATGGTGTCAGAAGCAGTTTTGGTTTTCCTGGCTGCAGCATCAATAACAAAACATCATCCTTCAATTTGATAACTGGCTGATTTCAGGGCTACTCCAGACGCTCAGTTTAGTGTGTACCACATTCTAGTGCTTTTTGCTCTGGCAAAAGTGCCTGGTGGAAGGAGGTGTGTAAAGAGCTTTGAACCCTTCTACCACCATGAGGAGAGGTTCTTGGGTAAACCAGTCCATCAGACTGAATGTGATTTCTTGGGCTTTGTCTCCTAGAAGATAAATTCTTACCTTGGAGATGAAAATGGGCAGAAATGCAGAACAAAGCCTTTTCTTTTTTTTTTTTTCTTCTTCCCCTCTCCCTTCCAATAGATGGAATTTGCCAAAATCATACTATATATTCTCAAAGTTGTTTTTCTATAAATGGTTTTTTGTTGTTGTAGTGTGTTGTGGCTATGGGTTTTTTGTGTTTGTGTTTGAGTATTGTGGTTTTTTTGTTTGGTTGTTTTTTGTTTTGGTTTTGGTTTTTTTTTTTAGTTTGGGCCCAAAAAAGTTTTTTTTCTGAAAGAAGTGGACAAGCTTTCAAGCAATCTATGTTGGCTTAAGAAGATATTAAGGAAAGACAATAAACAGAGGCTCTTGGTCCAAAGCAACTTCTTTGCAGTCTTCTAATTTGACTTAAGTAGATGAACTGAAATGTGTAGGGGGCAAATGTGATGGGGCAAAGTTCTGACTTTGCACTCCTGGTGTCTTGGGCAAAGTCCTATGAAGCAGGTGTACAGCAGGGAATGTTACCCAGCTTTGTTGGTGTGCTGGGAATGGGACCAAGGGTTAGGCATTGGTAGAAAAACCACATGCTCTTTTTAGCCAGTGTACCACATTGCTCATATATGGTTCATGAAATGCTGTTTTTTGAGAGTAGAAAAGGGTATATGTTTCTCTTACCCCTTTTCATGGTCCAAAAAATCAAGGGAAGTCTCTAGGCAATGATTTTAAAATTATCACTGTCATTCAGGCAGTGCAGCACTGGGTGGGTTAAGAGCTGAACAGGAGCCAGCATGTTACACTGAGCTATATGAACATGTAGCAATCACAGTGACAGAATAAAAAAAAATTGCAATTATTGCGAGGGGGGGGAGGGGACACGGCAACACATGCTTCTTGGAGTATAATCTGGTTTTGTAAAGTGCTGAGAGAAGAAACAATTCTTACGATGGCTATTCTATAACTACACACAACTGTCAGACGTCCACATCTCACATGGGGAAGCCTCATCAGATCACAAGTCTCCCTAGTATGATAGACTTATTCTCAGATCTCTCCCATAAAACCCTTCTCCCCCAGCTGCAGCAAATTCTGCTCACTGGTGCATAATGTTTATAGTCATCTTATTTGTGTGTTCTCCAACAGGTACACTCAGACTACAAGGAAACAGAAATCCCTGTGGTAAGTTCCCAAATATCTGTGTGCTTGCACTGGAGATTTTCAGAAACGTGATCCAGTAGTAGTGTTCCTTCAAGTACAAAAAAATTATAGATGACAAGTAAACTTGGGGTGTAGGAAGCAATCTCCATGCTTCCTCTGAGGTACAGGGTTTAACTATATCATAAGGTTTGGTATTGAAAGGTTTTCATCCACTGGTAGGAAAGGGTATATTGTGAAGAATCTGGGTTGTTGATTGTTGTTTTGAGGGTAAAAAGAGTATGGTGGGAGTCAGACTATGTGCACTGCTTGGTTTCATCCTAACAGTGAATAACTTCTCAAGGACAGTCTAAAAATCCTCTTGGATTAATTACATGGGCTATCCTGGTTCTGCACTAGCCAGAAACAGGATGTGGGGATGCAGAAGATAACCCAGAGGCTGAGGTGATGGTCTTCCGCTTTAGGTAATGCACCAAAATTTCCCTGTGTCTAAAGTGCCCAATAACACCAGCTGCACAAAGTGGTCAGGTGGCCTCGCTCCTGAACTACAACAGGTCCTCTCTGCTAGTGAGAGGCAGTGTGTAGAGACGGTCATCAACATGGGGTACTCACCTGAGAACGTCCTGAAAGCCATGAAGAAGAAGGGACAGAACATAGACCAGGTAAGAGCTTGTGCAATGGGGAAGAAACCCTTGCTGATTCTGATGAGAAACAATTTTGGGTTTGCAAAATGGACAGGGAAGAATACTTTTATTCTAACAAGAGGTTGCAGCCTGTAGCCGCTGCAATATTAACTGCTAGAGAAGTTGTCACCCGGCAGTAAAGGCTCCCAAAACCAAAGAGTGTCTGCGCGTGTTTCTGATGAGAGACTACTTGAGTTGGCCACACCCGTGGGTGCTGGGTTAGAGTTGTGCTGAGCTTGGGATGGGCCCTTAGCTTCATGTGAAGCTGGGAGTGATACTGGACCTTGCCAGGAGCCACAAAACTATCTGAAGGAAGCTTAGCATGGCTCTGTCATGTTTAGTACCATGTGACAAAAAAATGGCCAACTTCCCTTGTTCTGAGCATAAGGGATTACAATGCTGATGTTTCTCCTTGTAGAGAGAGATTGGCCCCTGCAGGTTTAGGACAGTCCTGAAAGGTGCTCTCACAAGGCACCACTGACTGACTTTCTTTTGCGTGCTGTGGTTGTGGTGCTTCCTGCCTCATGTGTTGCCTCAAACACTTGCTAAAACCAGGTCACATAGCATAAAGCCCTGCAGGGTGAAGCATGACTCTGGGTCTTGGATGCACTTCAAACACTTGAAAATGAGGAGAGTGTGGCCAAACTTTCCATGCTGACTGAGGGCAGGCTGGGTGCTGTGCCCGTCGAGGAGGAGTGTCCCCAGTGACGACTGCTTGTGGAGTTGATCTGTTTGTTTGCCCACTACCTACGCATTGAGAATGGTTTAAGCTGTGCACTGGAGTGAACTGTAGTATCAAATGGAAAAAATGTCCCTTAGGAGGGCAATTTTAAATCCTGCTGTATTTGCAGGCTGCATTCTTTTGCATCCCTAGCATTACCTATCTGACCTTTCCCATACCTCTCAAAACTGAGGACGGATAAGAAATTCGGCAGCGATTTCTGGGTGTGTGAGCTGGGATTTGCAGCTCACTCACCAGTATGCTGAGTTGATCTTAAAAGGCTGACTGCTTTCAGATTGCATCAGCTCTTGTGGCTGTCTGAGAGGAAGCTAAAAACTGACCTATCTTGACTGCTAGACCTACAGTTTCATTTTAAAAACTTGCAGTATAAAAAGCACAGTTAAACTTCTGCCTTCTGCTCAGTGATCAGGCACAGAAGGCTAAAGATAGGCTTCTGAGACTGTTTTGACTAGAGTGGAAGATGATGTTCAGAGCTGGTGGGAGAGCAGAGGGGGACAGAAGGACTTGTTTGTTTTCTCTGTACAAGCTCTTGCATAAAAAGCATCTCAACTCTACTAGGAAGGACTTTATTTCAGTCCTTGGTGGAGCCTGGGGTAGTCATGCTCAGCCCCTCTGTGTGTACAGAGATGGTATTCAATGCTGTGCTGCAAATGCCACTCTGTGAACTTAGCTTTTCTTCATTCCCCACAGGTTTTGGATTACTTGTTTGTTCATGGACAACTCTGTGAGAAGGGCTTTGATCCACTTCTTGTTGAAGCAGCTTTGGAACTGCACCAGCATTCAGAGGAGAAGGTGAGGGAGCAGTGTGCTAAGGAATAGAGAGAATGTGCTGTGATGAGGAATTCTAGCCACAGTTCCTCTGGCTGATGAAATTCTGGCTTTCACGGTAATGCTGCCTTGTTTCCAAAACTGGCTGCTGAAGGACATCCTTGCGGTGATAAAGTGAATATATGTTAAAGCATTAGAATTCTTCTGCATTGCTTTATCACTCTCACTTGCATGCATTTTTATGGGGACAGGATTTTTTTTTAAAAGACCTTGTTTATTCTGTTAGTCATGTTTTGAACTCACCCCTCTTGTGGGCAAGGTGCTTGGTACAGCAACCTGCCCTGGCTGTGAATTTTCTCCCCTGTACAAATGCATCTGCCTGGCTGCTCAGCAAATTGGATTAGTGCCCTGTCTGGAAGAAGCTGGAAAATATGTTTTGTTGGGATCTGGTTCATTGTCTGGCTGTTTTACCAGCACCAAAAGTACAGAGTCAGGAGCAGGTAGCCAGGGCAGAGGACAGCAGGATCTTTTAGTTTGCCAGCCTGTTGTGTGCCAAATTTATTATATGAAATATTTAGAGGTGCAGCCCAACACTCTCCCAACATATATTTCTTGAACTTAGTGATGAGCTTGCAAACAGAGGAACAACAGTGTGAAGATGGGAGAAGTGACTGAGTTCAGGAAACACATTTGCTACTGGCTTAACCTCAAAACTTGAAATGGTTAATCTCCTGATCGCACATTTCAACCTGGGATGGTTTGGTTTTGGTTTGATTCTTGGTTCCTGTCATACCCCCATAAAGTGGAGTGGAGGGCTCTGTAAAAGGCAGAGGGTTCATAAAAGTCTTCAGTTGATTCACTTTTTACTTTATTTTTTCAGAACTTGGGGAGGATTTGTGCTTGATATTGGTAGTATCGTATACAGCATGTGCAATAGGATTTGTGCTAATCACTTAAGTGATTGCCCTAGATCATAGAATCATAGAATGGTTTAGGTTGAAAGGGACCTTAAAGATCATCCAGTCCACCCCCCTTGCCATGGGCAGGGGCGCCTCCCACTAGACCAGGTTGCCCAAAGGCTTGTCCAGCCTGGCCTTGAACACTTCCAGGGAGGGGACATCCACAACTTCCCTGGGCAACCTGTGCCAGTGTCTTACCGCCCTCACAGTAAAGAATTTCTTCCCACTATCTGCTCTAAACCTACTCTTTTCCAGTTTAGAACCATTCCCCCTCGTTCTATTGCTACCTGACCTTGTAAACTGTCCCTCCCCAGCTTTTCTGTAGGCCCCCTTCAGGAACTGGAAAGCTGCAATACGGTTACCCCAGCGCCTTCTCTTCTCCAGGCTGAACAGCCCCAGCTCTCTCAGCTGATCCTTGTAGGGGAGGTGCTCCAGCCTCTGATCATCTTTGTGGCCCTCCTCTGGACACACTCCAACAACTCAATGCCCTTCTTATATTGGGGGCTCCCAAGCTGGATGCAGTACTCCAGGTGGGGTCTCATGAAAGCAGTGCAGAGGGGCAGAATCACCTCCCTTGACCTGCTGGCCACACTTCTTTTGATGAGCCATTTGATAGCAAGGGCTACTGTACTGTTCCCAAGGTCAAAGTAATGTTAAAAAATTCAGATGCAGCAGCTGATAAATGGGGGAACAGGGTGATAAATTTCCCACTGGGAGAGACACCTCCACAGATTGAGCTTTGGTGCCCTTGCTGAAGAGGGTTTTGAAAATGTAGGATTGCAAACACAGGGGACTGAAGGTGAGGCTTTGTGGGCTACTGCACCCAGAGCTCTGCCGGCTCTCATGTGAGTGGACTTTCTCCAAATGAACTGGAACAGGCTGTACTTGGGGAGTAGGAATCCATCCCATGGGGTGCCCAATCACTGAAGACTGGCTCTGTGCTAAACCTCCACCAAGTACTGATCCTATTTTCTCTTGCAAATAACGGACTGTCTGTGTCTTTCAGATCACAGAACTTCTCCAACTAATGAGTCAATTTAAAGAAATGGGTTTTGAACTAAAAGACATTAAGGAGGCCTTATTATTACATAACAATGACCAACACAATGCTTTGGAAGATCTAATGGCCCGTGCAGGAGCCAGCTGAAAACGCATTTCTGGATTCTCAGCATGCAATGGAGCAGGACCAGCCTCGTCACCTTCACATCCAGTGTGACTTGCTCTCGGCAGGAAGGAGTCCAGCTTTTTGCATACAAGTGAGAGTGACTGAACAAGCCCGCCCACGTGCATCACTCTAGCATTTCTCTTTCCACTGAGAGCCAACTTTTTCTTCAGTTAAGTTTTTAAAGTGTCCTTTCCCAAGTTTCTTTTTCCAGCTTGGCTACAGAGTTTAGACTGCCCAACCTCTACTGGAATTGTACATAGGTACTGACAGGAGTGGTTTCTCCTTCTCACTGTTGAACTGGAGTTGGACAGAAGGACACTAAGTTGGTTCTGAAACTAGGATGCTTTCGTTCTTTGAAGCTTCTTTCATGGTGTCTGCTTGTACTAAATTACTTGACTGTGTCATAGTCCAGATTAACTGATTAAATTTGACCTTTAGTGCAATAGTTGTTTGTTGTTTTTTTTAACAGAAAGTTAGTCTTAATAAAGTTAGGCTTAGTAAAACACTAGTTTAGAAACTGTTGCTATGCATAAAAAAGAGAAGCTGTTCCTCTTGTGATTCCCACACCCTCCCCCCTCCCCCC
>NW_010158805.1:15124-17824 GCF_000695765.1 Mesitornis unicolor | reverse complement strand
TTGGGTTTTGCTCTTCTCCCTCTTTTCAGGATTCTAAACTCCACCACCGCATGGTTCCTACGGCCAAGGCTGCCCGTGAACCTCACACCCCCAGCAAGCCCCTCCGTTGTGAGTACCAGGTTTGGCAGAGCACCTCTACTCGTCTGGAGGAGGATGTTGTCAGCTCCAGGACATTCTCATTAATGAGAAATAACCTATTATTTGTTTTGAGCTATAAAACTTAATGGAGCTGAGATTTCTCAGCATAAACTGACAATTCAACACCCAAAGTCTCATCTGATCTTCCCAATAAGTCGTGCTCCAAATGAATACCCCAGTGTCAGCTCACACAGCGAAGGGAACGCAGCCACATCCATCTGGGCATGCACTGCTCATCACCTGTCCTCCAGGGATGGACACCTGATAAGGATTGGGGTGACCAGGTCGATCTCTGTCCTTTGCTGTGTCCAATCTGTGTCCTCATGTACTCAAATACCCCCAGAAAAACCCACCCCAAGCAGCCGGAGAGGGGACAGTTGTGGTGCTGCCCGCACAGAGCTGACCCTGCCATGGGGCTGCAGGATCTGGAGCAGACGCGGGCCAAGAACCCATCACGTCCCACAATCTGGGACTACCATGGGGTCAGTGCCCCTGGCCCTGCCTCACCACGTGAGGAACACGCGTGTTCTCCTGTGGATCATCGCTCCCCAGCAAAAAGGTGCTCCACGTCATGGGGTAACAGTTTCAGGCCTCGTTACGACTGGTAACAAATTAATTCCTCTGCCTTGGAGTCGGTGGTTGCTTAGTGACCGTGAATCAAGACCTGATCGTGGGTAAGGAAGGGACGACAGCCCCAGCCAGGCTCACTTCCGTGTAACGCTGAGGGGTAATTTCGGAGCACAGGGCTGATGTCGCGTTCCTGCCCCCCATCTGGTTTCACACAGGAGAGGAAACGTGAATGAAAACCCGGAGTTTCTAAAGAACTACAAAGAAATAAAAGTTATAAAGCCACAATTATGAAATGAAGCGGTTAAACGCCTATCTGGACAAGACATCGCTTGGTGCTGCAGAATATATTGATGCTGTAATGACGGAAAACAACTGAAATCAGCATGAAGTTACAAGAGACTCAAAGTGGGTACGGGGAGCTAAAACACATCACAGAAAAGCAAGTGGTTTATAGAATGTAGGAAACTTTAAAACAAAGCCTTGGTGCTGTTCTGTGGCTGCAGAAGTGCATTCCAAAAGGGCACTTGTGTCACCGTGATGACGAAGCAGACAGTTACTGACTACCCAAAACACTCCAAAACTCACAGGCTAAGAAAACTTCCCCAGAATACGATCGTGAGAGCTATGGAGCAGCTGGCATGGGATCCAATGACGGAACACGCTGTGTTTTAACACCACCGCACACGTCTTCATGGAAAACACGGACCATGGTGCACACCTGATGTTACTGTGTGGTCACAGACCTGCCCGATGCCAACGTGGGTCTGAGACCCCAGCACCACTGGGGTGCACTGGGAGGGTGCAGGGCGACCTCCAGAGCCCGAGGCTTCATCACCATCCTGTCTGCATCGTCCCCACTGACCCTGTCCTGCTGCTCCTGCTCAGCACAGCCCTTGTCACCGCCATCCCCGGGTGTGCTGGGCCTGGCACCCCTCAGGACCACCCTGGAGAGAGCTCTCCCTTCACAACCACCCCAAACCAACCCAAGGCTGCTCGAGGAGGTGGCTGAGGTACGGCCCTGAGGTGTTTACCAGCAAATGGGTTTAACTGAGCACGTCTCCAAACCTGCCCCAAGCAGTGGGAGACGAGGCCCAAAACACAGGAGACCCCCATGCTGAGGAGGGGCATTTGGGTGGCCCCCAACACCCCACAGACACCATTCCCATATGGGCAACAACAGGGGCTGCGCTGGCCAACAAGCACCGGGTTCAGCACCGAGCGCCCGTGGTGGCGCTGAACCGTCCTCAGGATCCAACCAAGAAAATAAAGCTGCCACCCATGGCATTCTCTGTCTGCAGAGCCACAAAGCACGGGGATAAGGAGAAGCCAGAACTGATGGAGCAGCCCAAAGCCACTCTCCACGAATGGTTTCTGCCTGTGGGAACATGTTCTCCCCCCACGTCTGCAGCCTCCGCTCTGGCCCGGTGCTGGTGAAACGAGCAGCGCTGGGTCCGCAGCGACCGAAGGGATGGAGCACAGGGAGCCACGGTGACGCCTGCGCGAGGAGCCCGGTGGCACCACTGTCACCGACCACCCAACAGCAAACCACATGGACCCTGCCTTGAGCAGGGGCTGACTCCTGGCAGTGGATGGAGCACACCACATGTTTTTACCAGTTTCTGGGTTATTTTCACCTGAAATAAACTCAGTCTGCACCCTCCATGCTTGCTCTGCATTGTAAGACAAGTAGGGACAGCCAGCTCCACCCTAGAGGAGCGCGTTGGACCCGAACAGGTGCACCCGGAGGTGCAGCTGCACACTAAGGGCTGTCCTTTCCAGACGCTGTGCACTGCTACAAGTGATAGTGCTGGGATGTGATGGAAACATGGCAAGGCCACTGTCTCACCATGGCTGCCGTGGCTGCACCTACAGGAGGAGCAGACCCAACCCTGCCCAACCAGGGATTGCATCCCACACACCCACACTCACTGCAAAGCCCAGGGATCCCCAGGGGCTCCACCCTTCCACCTTGGACCCTTCCTTCCCTCTCCA
>NW_010158805.1:2443-15093 GCF_000695765.1 Mesitornis unicolor | reverse complement strand
CGCCGCCCCCCGCCCCCCCCCCCCCCCCCCCCCCCCCCTGCCTCTCATCCTTAGCCCTGTGCTCCTGCATCAGCTCCCACTGCTGCTGGCTCCACACTGGGACTTTTCCAGTGCCCCCAGAGCCTATGGGGACCCCCTCATCATTGGGGGAGGATTTTATATTCGTTTTGTAGATACATTTGTACATGTCTGTATATATTCCATTATTTTCCTATTTACATCATTACTCTGTAGTATCAGTATCATTGTTTCATTAAATGTGTTGTTTCTTTTCCAACCCGTAAAGTCTTTCTCCCTTCTTCTCTTTTCTCTTCCCTTCTGGGGAGGGCAGAGGGGTTCTCAGCGAGCGTCTGGCCAGGGTTTAGTGGCCAGCCCAGCCCTAGACCACGACAGCTGCCCAGGGCAGTGGGGGAGTCCCCATCCCTGGAGGGGTTCCCAAACCGTGTGGATGTGGCACTTGGGGACGTGGTTTACGGCCATGGTGGGGTTGTGTTGTGTTGGACTGGATGGTCTTGGAGGACTTTTCCAGCCCTCATGATCTGATGAGTCTGTGACTGTTCTGACAGACCCACCAGAGAAAAGGCCAAGCAATGCCCCCTCATCCCAGGCAATGCCTCTGCTCTCCTCCGCTCCGACACTCACACCGCCCCGTCCTTAACGAACTTCAATCTGATTTCTCATTGCTCGGGAAGTTCACCGCCAGCTCCTGGCCCCAGGTGATACCATCTGGACCTGCTGGTTCGCGTGCGGTTGGTTTGCAACTGTTACCTGACCTATTTTACATCCGCATCTCTGAAACCTGAGCGATTCCCTCTCCCTGACACGTTTTCATGCCCTTTTTCCTTAGACTTTTTCAATACAAATAACAGAGGTAGCCAATCGCAGACCCAGATTCAATCACAGAGGAATTTGGGCTGAAGGGACCCCTGAGGTCGTCTGCTCCGAACCCCCCTCACAGCAAGGACTTTCCTCTTGGATTGAAGGGTGGCTTTCCTGGGACCACTGCTCACTGACACAGTTACAAGGCATCTTCAGGCTTTTCCCCATGTCCTTTCTGACTCTCCCCCAAATTCTCAGCTGCAGTTTGTGACCATCAGCAACAGCCGAGAAAAGAAGAGATGAAGGGGCCCAGGTTTTGAGATTCGCAGCCACTTCCAAGAGCCAAGCCCAGCCCCTGCTGCCTGTCCCAAACTCCACAAGTCCTTTCTCGGCTGCGGACCTCACAGCTCCTCACCCTCTGTGGGAGAGAATTAACTCTTTACACTGTGTCCTCCGCTGCTCTGGAGGGCTCCGGACCAATGAATTTCTCCATATAGCGCCAGAAAACCCAACAAGGGTTGGGTTTACACCTGATGTAAGGCTTGGTTTTGCGTGGCATCTATGGCATGACAATGTCTACACCACAGCAGGACAGAGGAGACACCGTAAGGACCAAGGCTGAGCGCAAACCCCAAAATGTTCCTCCATGAGAAGGAAATACAACCAGAACGACAGCTACTTCGCTTCATTTACTTATGGAAGCACCAGCGTGGGGCAGCTCCGCCACCACTGACTACCGCAGGCAGCCCCAGGACCCACCACCAGCACATCCACACTCACACAGCCCTGCGAAGGGTTGTAAAGGGAGAAAAGGGGCAGAAGAAAGCCCAGACTCACCAACATCGGACTCTTTGTGGGTTTTGATGATTTCAGCCAGCTCGAAGTTTCCCGCGATGATGGCCACCTGCAGAGAGAGGGAGGGCAGAGGTGAGCGGCTCCTGCGCTGGACGGACCAACAGAGACTGCCCCGTGGGATGCAGAGCTGGGACCGCTCAGCCTCGGCCACAGCGCCACGGGGACAGAGCATGGGGATGGCGTGTGTGAGGAGAGGGGGCAACGGCTGGGATCACAGACCACTGGGTTGGGAAAGGGATTTAGGATCATCGAGTCCAACCATGCCCTGTCCACCACCAAACCACGTCCCCAATGCCACCTCCACCCCGCCAAGGATGGGGACTCCTGCACTGCCCTGGGCAGCCCCTGCCAGCCCCTGAGAACCCTTTCCAGTTGAACCCCCAGCTCCCTCATTGCTCCCCAGCATTCGGCTGCTCCAGAGCCCTCCCCAGCTCCCTTGTCCTTCTCTGCCCACGCTCCAGCCCCTCCATGTCCTTTTTGGGGCCCAAATAACCACCCCCCTCTCCTCAGGGACACCAACACCAGCCAGGGATCAACCTCAGGTCTCGCAGGTACTCACAAGATGTTCTCCAGCCTGAAGCTTTGCCATAAATCCCTGATAACTGAGATGAACCACATCCTCACACAAACCCACACCAGCAGTGTGCCCCGGTAAAGCCACGGTGTTTTAGACCAACATTAAATGTGGCTTTGGCCACCACCCGCGCCGTGGTTTCTCTCCATAGGAAGAACCAAAGGGATCTCAGAGGAAAAGGGAAGCTGGGTTCAGCCAAACACACAAACCTGGTCTGTTTTACCCCAGAAACGGCTCCTACAGGTGCAGTCCTGGGCAACTACAGAGCCACAGTCGGTCAACGCGTGCAGAAGAGGAGGGACTGAAGCACTGCCCTCCTCAGCAAGACTTGAACTCACAGACCAGGGCCAGCACTGCAGTCCTGTGTTCATTTCTCATGTATTTGGGTAAAAAAAACCCACATCACAGCTAGTGAAGTAAGACAACCCAAGGATTCGATATTCCGGTATTTCAAAAGGATTTCTTCAGCGTGTGCGAGCGGCACAGTGGGATGGGCAGGAGCACACCACAGCCACCACTGGTCCTCGGGGCCATGACCTGGTCTGAACTGAACTGGTCGACTCCTGAGTTCAATGCCTCGTGCACCACAAACACCTCTGCCCTTCCCAGCCCTCCCAGTATGCCCAGTGCCCCCAGTTACCACTGCTCAGCAGCACCTATGGCTGATTTGGGGAGGGGAAGCAGTTGGATCAAGCTGATTTGGGGTGAAAACACAGCACTGCTGCCAGAGCATGAAGATGTGTGTCAGAACAGGCTGGTGTATGGCTGTGGGATTTACTGGTCCATACTGGGACAGTCACCCCCCTCTTACTTTAACTTAGGGGTCGGTATCTGAGACAAACAGATCTGATGGGCCAATATTTGGGATGAAGGGATTCGATTTGGAATATTTGGGATGAAGGGATTCTATGGGGAATATCTGGGATGGAGGGATTCGATGGGGAATATCTGGGATGGAAGGATTCGATGCCTGATATTCAGGATGAAGCGATTTGATGGGCCAATATTTGGGATGAAGGGATTTGATGTGTAATATTTGGGACGAATGTATTTGATGGCTGATATTTGGGATGAAGGGATTTGATGTGTCGATATTTGGGATGAGGGGATTCGATGGGTTGATATTTTGGGATGATGGGATTTGATGGGCCGATATTTGGGATGAAGGGATTTGATGGACTGATATTTGGGATTAATGCATTTAATAGGTTTATATTTGGGGTGAAGAGATTCAATGGGTCAATATTTGGGATGAGGGGATTCAATGGGTTAATATTTGGGATGAAGGGATTCAATGGGTCGATATTTGGGATGAAGGGATTCAATGGGTCGATATTTGGGATGAGGGGATTCAATGGGTCGATATTTGGGATGAAGGGATTCAATGGGTTGATATTTGGGATAAAGGGATTCAATGGGTCGATATTTGGGATGAAGGGATTCAATGGGTTGATATTTGGGATGAAGGGAACCCTCCGAACCCTCGCAGATGCTGCCGAGCGCTTCCCTGCCCTCCTCCAGAAGCAGCTGTTCACAATACGCGCTTCATTTGCATCTCACCACCAACTTGTGACAAGGGATAAATTTAACGCGGTGACTCAGCACCGCACACCCCTCTACTACCAGCAGAAATGCTCTTACTATCCTCCACTCAGCCGTGTTTTTGTGCGCTTTTTCATTCTCCGAGGCCCACAACCGGTGCTCTGCTCCTCGGCCGGAGCTGGAGGCGCTCGGTGATGGCTGGAGGAAAGGAAAGCTCCTTCTGCATCCGGGAAATCAGAGAACATCAACCAAGAACCTCTGGTTTCCCCCAAGCTTGATTCAAATTGCGATTTCTTTCTGTCTCTCCCTATATCTACATACACATTTACAAGGTCTGCTCTCCCAAAGGTCACATTCTTCAAGCAAGCAAAGAAAGCTGCTGTGCAGAAGGGCAAACAAACTGAATTTGGGGAAATTCAAAGGCAGAAATAGCAAAAAATGTGCAATATGTCCAAAAGCAAACTGAGAAAAGACTGGAAGGGAGAATTTAGAAAGAGCACTTGAAGTTTGAAGTTCTTCAAACGAACAATTAACAGATGGTCCACCACCTCTGGGAAAAACCCTAATTTGAAGTACAAATTATGCATCTCGTTAGATGTCTGTCTTGGGGATAATTCCTGAGATGTATGGGAATGTTGCATGCACGTTGGATGTGTGGTGAATGCATGGAGCAGCTCCTGCCATCACACACACCCCGGTGACCTTCCTGCTCTGGCTACAGGGGGTGGAGGTCCCCACTGCTCTGCCCCCCACCAAGCACAGGTCTCAGCGTCCCACCCCTGTGCTCCCCACCCAACAGAGGTCACAGTGTCAGATCCCGGTGTTCTACCCCTGTGCCTACCACCCACCACAGGTCCCGGTGCCAGGGCAGCCGATGGCAGCACCGGAGCTCCCTGCCCCAGCCTGGGAAGTGTCATGGTATCCAGGAAAGGCGAGAAGAACCACGCTGGGTAAGAGCTCTCACGGCTTCACAGGATCACAGGATCGATGTCAGGAGCTGTCAGGGCCTCTGCAGATCCCCCAGTCCAACCCCCAGAGCAGGATCACCAGAGCAGTCACACAGGAACACCTCAGGGCTTTGGGGGTCTCCACACAAGGACACTCCACAACCTCTCTGGGCAGCCTGGGCCATGCTCCATAACCCTCACACTCACAAACTTTGGACTCGTGTTCACATCAGCCTCCTGTGCTCCAGCTTGGGACCATTGCCCCTTGTCCTGCCATTGGCCATCCCAGAGCAGAGCCTGGCTCCTTCCTCCTGACACTGCCCTTTCCAAATGGATCCCCAGGAATGAGGGCACCCCTCAGGCTCCTCTGCTCCAAGCTCAAGAGCCCCAGCTCCCTCAGCCGCTCCTCACCAGGAGATGCTCCACAGTGGTCACTTCTCCAAGTGATAGCGCTTGGATGGTGAGGAAACATGGCAAGGTCACTGTGTCACCATGGCTGCCGGATCCACACCTCATCTCTGTGGCCCTGCTGGACTCTTTCAAGCAGTTCCTGTCCTTCTTGAGCTGAGGGCCCAGAACTGGACACAATATTGCAGATGTGGTCTGAGCAGGGCAGAGTAAGCTGTTACGATTTTAATCTCACCTCAATCCATGGGAAGGGAGGGGAGCGCTGCTCTGGGTACATCTTTCAGTCCAACTTGGAAAAGCAAAGGAGATTAAAGGGTTTCCTGCATCATGTTATCATCTCAGCCAGCACTCCATGGCACATCAGTGTCCCCAGGGATGAAACCACCCTTTCCCATGCCCGTCTGCTCGCTCCTGCCCAGCGCTGCTTTGCCATCGCGCCAATGAAACCATCTGGGAGACCGCGCCATAACCATAGACTGGACCAATGAACGTCTCCAGGTTAAAATAGCAGCTTTTTGGGGACAGGTACACAAGAAAAGGAAGTCTCAAGGACAGAAACTCCTGAAAACACAGATTAGTCTTTAAAAATATTTCACAGCTGGCAATTTTAGTGCTCGTGCCCTGAAGTGGGAGGAATTGGTGACTAACAGAAAAACGCTGTGACTTCCCCACAGGAGAGAAAAGATCTCGTGCCAAGCAATGGGGCAGATGTCCCACATGGGAACAGCACCACAACACCTGGCCAAGCTGCCCGTCCTGCAGACACCGTGCAAAGGGTGCTCCTCACCCTGTCCTGCCCTGGGGCCACGAACACGGAGCCTGCTCCTCACACGCCTCCGACCGAGCAACCAAAACCTGTGCTCGGGCTGCAGAAGTCGTGCAGCCACATCACGGCTCTGCACAGGGCTATTTTCTGAGACGCTCCAACACCTTGAGTCATCCCATAGCACAGCACCGAAGTGACAACGCTTTCAAATCTCACAGTGATTTGCCTATTTTTATCCTTTCGGGCAAACTCGGCAATTTCTGACAGAAAGAGGAAGGAGGGACATCTGAACGGGCTGTGCAGCTCGTAACGCTAGCGTATTTATTAGGTCTTTGAAGTTAAGAGCAGAAAACATAACGATCGTTTAAACATAAAGATCGTTTAAACCTTCCTGGTAAGAGTCATAGCTCTGGGATCTGACCCAGATTCTGTGGATAGCAGCACTGTGAAAACATCCCTAAAAAAAACCCAAGAAAGGAGCCCACGATGCTGCACGAAGCCCTGGGAAGATCCCAGCCCCTCCTACCCTGCTGGCAACACAGGCACAGAGCTCGGGGAACAACCGGTGGGGATTCACCGTCAGCACAACTACAGCGTGACAAGGCACACCGGCGTGGAGTAATGTATGGCTGAAACTAACCCAGTAACATATGGATAACCCAGTAACGTATGGCTGAAACTAACCCAGTAACATAGGGATAACCCAGTAACGTATGGCTGAAACTAACCCAGTAACATATGGATAACCCAGTAACATATGGCTAAAACTAACCCAGTAACATATGGATAACCCAGTAACATATGGCTGAAACTAACCCAGTAACATATGGATAACCCAGTAATGTATGGCTGAAACTAACCCAGTAACATGGATAACCCAGTAATGTACGGCTGAAACTAACCCAGTAACATATGGATAGCCCAGTAATGTATGGCTGAAACTAACCCAGTAACATATGGATAACCCAGTAACATATGGCTAAAACTAATCCAGTAACATATGGATAGCCCAGTAATGTATGGCTGAAGCTAACCCACTAACGTATGGATAACCCAATAACGTATGGATAACAACTAACCCAGTAACATATGGATAACCCAGTGACGTATGGATAACAACTAACCCAGTAACATATGGATAACCCGGTAACGTATGGCTAACAACTAACCCAGTAAAATATGGATAACCCAGTAATGTATGGCTAAACGCTAACCCAGTAATGTATGGATTACCCAGTAACGTATGGATAACCCAGTAATGTATGGCTAAACACTAATCCAGTAACAGATGGATAACCCAGTAACATAGGGATAATCCATTAACGCATGGCTAACAACCAACCCAGTAACATATGGCTAAAGACTAACCCAGTAATTTATGGATAACCCAGTAATGTATGGATAACCCAGTAACATACAGCTAACAGCTAACCCGGTAACATATAATTAACACTAACCCAGAAACATATGGGTAACCCAGTAATGTATAGTTAACTGCTAACCCAATAACGTATAGCTAACGGCTAACCCAGTAACGTACAACTAACCGGTAACCCATTAATGTACAGCTAACCACTAACCTAGTAATGTATGGCTAACAGCTAACCCAGTAATGTATAACTAACCACTAAACCAGTAAGGTATAACTAACCGCTAACCCTGCCCACAGACCCCACGCAGGTGCCGGGTCCCCACAGAACCAAACCCAAGGGATCTCATCCCCACAGCCCCACAGCCACTGGCACGGCCAGAGTCACCTCCCTCCACCGAGCAGGGGCTCCTCAGAGGTGCAATCAGCGTCTGCCACCCAACGTAAATCAGAGACACACAGAGACGGGGTGAACAACCTTAAACCACGGCACTGCACTGGGTTCTCACCCGGGGCCTGCTGTTACAATAATATGTCATTTCTCTTGTTCAGAGAGGTCACTCTAAATGATTTGTCACCTCCTTGCACGGCAGACAGCGAAGATGGATCTGGGATGTGTTGAGCTGTGGGAAGACACCACATGTTTTCAGCTCCTGAAGACATCTCAGAGCGGTTGGGTACTTGGATGAGGACAAGGACAAGCTCCCGTTACGTGAAGAACTGATCCACACACACCAGGAGCACGGAGTGGGCACCTCCAGACCCTGGCAGATGGGTAAGGAGCGCTCCAGAGCAGACCAGGCCCCTCTGTGCCCACCATTGCAGCCCGGGTCCTTCACACACCACAGACGTGGATCTGCAATGAGCCCCAGGGCAGGGAAACCTCCTCCAGGAGAGACCCCAGCTCCAGGGCAGGCAACGCTCGCTGGCACGGGTGAGAACCCTGCACTGGGCCTGGCCAGGATGTCCGGCCTGAGAGGTGGGTCCAGTAAACCACATGGAGTTCAACAAGGGCAAGGTCCTGTACCTGTGTCAGGGCAATCCCGAGCACAAACCCAGGCCGGGTGGGAATGGATGGGAGCACCCTGAGGAGAAGGACTTGGGGTGCTGGGTGGTGGAAAACTCAACATGAGCCGAAATGGGCGCTCACAGCCCAGAAACCAACCCTGTCCTGGGCTGCATCCCCACAGCGTGGCCAGGAGGGGATCCTGCCCCTCTACTCTGCTCTGGTCAGAGCCCCCGGCAGGTCTGTGTCCAGCTCTGGCCCCACCAGCAGAGCCCATGGAGCTGTTGGGGTCCAGAGGAGGCCATGGAGATGTTGAGGGGCTGGAGCAGCTCTGCTGTGGGGACAGCTGAGAGAGTTGGGGGTGTTCAGCCTGGAGAGGAGAGGGGAAGAGGAAGAGAGGGAAGAGGAAGAGGGAGAAGAGGAAGAGAAGGCTGCAGGGAGACCTTAAAGCACCTTCCAGGACCTGAAGGGAACAGGAAAGCTGGGGAGGGACTTTTTTCTGTCCACAGCAGTGGGCAGCACCACCCTGAACTTGTGCTCACAAACACAGACACTGCTAGGTCCAAGGTGGCCTCTGACCATTACCTGCCCTATGGTGCCTAAAAATATCCAGAGCAAAGCACCATTCCCCTGTGATGAGGCAGGGATGGGTCCTGCGGCACCCACAGCTCACAGACAGGCTCCCATCACCTTGTGAAGGTCTCAAAAAGGAGATTGGGAATTGGGAGACAGGAGAAAGGCAAAACTTCCACCAGCCGTGAGTCACCGAGCCCATACGCACCCGAGCTGCGAGACGCACCCCGCAGAGATGAAAGCTGAGGAGGATCTCCTTGAGGTGGGAAGAAAAAGGAAGAGAGGGAGGCAAAGAGATCAAGCTCAGGTGTTTGTGGTTTTGATGGTATCCTCAAAGGTGAGAACACCGAGGAGACGGCTCTGAAAATGCCGTTATTTTCATTATTTTAATACCTGAAAAAGTTCACAGCCCCACCCGCTGCAACCTCTACCTTGGGAAGCGACCACCTCTGAACCAAGCAAACCTCCGCGCTGTTTGCTCCGTATTGAAGCCCATCGCGCTCTCAGAGGGGTTTCTCTCTAGAGAAGCCCAGCACTGCGCCGTTATCCCATGTGCGCAGGAGGCACTGGGAGCAGCCACGGCTGCAGGTGCAGGGACAGAGCCCTGAGCTCTGGGATGCAGTGGGAGACGATGAGGCGAGAAGGAAGCGGTCACCAGCGCTGCTGGGAAAGAGGGGGCAGAGCTGCAGCGAAGAGGAGGGAAAAAGGGCTTATCCTGTAGGGCGCGGGCAGCCAATTCGGTGTCAGTACAGATCCAAGCTACTCTACTCTCCTCAGACCCTGAGAAACACACGCAAACGTGCCAGTCACTGGCACTGTTCTTGTACCGCTGTACCCAAGACTTCCCCAATTACTGAGGCTTTCCGTTGCAGATGGTTTTCTACCTCTCCATATCCCAGATAACAGAGCAGAGCCATTCCTTTTAATCCCCGCACTGTATTTAACCGGGTAGCACTGCTATGAGTCTTTTTTCAGAGCTGCCTATCTCCACTTAGCCCGGCATCTGCCGCGCACGCTCCGTATCTGCTCTGGATCTCCCAAAATCTGGCAGCCCTGCCCGGCCGATCCCACTGCTCGCAGGTGGTGGCTCCATCTGTGCAGAGACCCCAGGGCGGCTGGCAGCGCTGTGGCTGCGGTGGGTCCGTCTCCGGAGCCGTCCCTACCACCAGAACCAGCGATGGGTCTGACGGAGCCCCCAGAGCTGCCAGGCTCAGCCCGAGGATGGGGAAAACAGAGATTCTGTGTAACCCCGAGTGCGACCGCTGCGGCCAGGGAGGATTTCACAGCAGCATCTGGGTGACGGGAGCTGACTCAGAATTAGATCAGGCTCACGCCGAGGACTGGAGGAGGAGTGGGAGGCAGCCAGGGGCCCGAAACCCGATCAATTCGTACAAGACAAACTTCAGATGAAAAGAGCAAGAAAACAAACCAGATAAAAGGAGGGTAAGAAGAGAGCCGTGAGACGGTAGGCAAATCGAAAAATAAATAGATGCTCCTCGGTGAGCAGCCTGCCCTGTGCTGGAGGTGAACACGTACCTTGGGGTGCCCATGGAGGTGATGGGGCAGAGGGGACTTGTGCCTCGTGCGGGGGTGATGCTGGGGCACCTCTCATTGGGCACCCACTATGAGAGCGCACCCACGCTCGGCCTCGCAGGTTAAAAACCCAACCACATCCTGCTGTAAGGTGATGGAAAATCACTGACGGCTGCAGCCTCCTGGTACACACAGCACTGGGCAGCCCCGAGTCCAACCGTGTCAGGACTGATCAGAGCACCAAGTGAACCAGGAATGGACCAGGACCGCGCATCCCAAACCTTTCACACACACAGGGCTCCGCTCCGTCCTCGGTCAGACACGGGACAGAGGGGCCTGAGGGGAACCTGCCCTTCCCAAGTGATGGAAATTAACGGCAATAATGAAGGAAAAGAGCAGCGTTTGCTAAAAGTAATTAACATTCACAGAATCACAGAATGTCAGGAGTTGTCAGGGCCCTCTGCAGATCTCCCAGTGCAACCCCTGCCAGAGCAGGATCACCAGAGCAGTCACACAGGAACACCTCAGGGCTTTGGGGGTCTCCACACAAGGAGACTCCACAACCTCTCTGGGCAGCCTGGGCCATGCTCTGCACCCTCACACTCACAAACTTTGGCCTCGTGTTCACATCAACCTCCTGTGCTCCAGCTTGGGACCATTGCCCCTTGTCCTGGCATTGGCCATCCCAGAGCAGAGCCTGGCTCCTTCCTCCTGACACTGCCCTTTCCACATGGATCCCCAGGAATGAGGGCACCCCTCAGGCTCCTCTGCTCCAAGCTCAAGAGCCCCAGCTCCCTCAGCCGCTCCTCACCAGGAGATGCTCCCCAGTGGTCACTTCCCCAAGTGATAGTGCTTGTATGGTGAGGAAACATGGCAAGGCCACTGTGTCACCATGGCTGCCGCATCCACACCTCATCTCTGTGGCCCTGCTGGACTCTTTCAAGCAGTTCCTGTTGTTCTTGACCTGTGGGCCCAGCACTGGACACAAGATTGCAGCTGTGGTGTGAGCAGGGCAGAGCAGAAGAGACTGACGGGTGCCCTCATTCAGGTACTGAGTTACAGTTCGTTCTGTAACTTTACCAGGATGGCATTGGCCTTCTTGGCTCAAGGGCACATTGCTGGCTCATGGGCATTGCTGCCACCAACACCTCCAGGACCCAAATAAGCAAGTCCTGGTAAAGTTACAGAAAGCCCTGGAAAAATGAGTATAGGAACCATTGTTCCCCACTAAATTATTTGGTGTTGGAAAACTGGAGAGATTGTAGGGACAGGAGGACCATCGCTGCTCCAGAACACCTCAAACCATCAGAACCATCAACCTCAGCCCAGCGTTGCCCACACTCACAACCTCTCTGTGCCCCAAGATCCCCACAGAGGCCACGCGGGATCCATTACAAATCCTGATGCACTTTTAGCATTTAAAACGCTCCTCTGAATTATTTTCTCCTGCGCACCTTATGCCAGTTTTGACAAAATAGACTCTAATGAGATTTTGCTCTTGTTTTACTGATAACTTCCCCAGTTTGGGGAAAGCAAATCTCATTAAAGGCAAAAAGCAAAACACACAGAGCTCGACTGACGAGTTTATGAGTGCGGCTGACAGCAGCGGCGATGTCTGAAATCAGAGATGAAATCCAGTCAGGTCTTGTACAAATTACTGTGCTGGGGATGGGGAAATCAGGTGCATAAATACGACCTGGGGAGGAACCGAAAGCAACGAGGGGTAACAGCAGTGACCCCAAACCAAACACAGCTCAAGAAAACGGTGACATTGCATTAACACAGACTTAGCTCTGGGAGGTATTAACAAGGTGAGGGTATGTCCAGTTTTGGGACCTGGGTTGTTAAGAAAGAGGTAGATGATTGAAAGCAGTGAAGATTGGAAAAGGCACTTGGGAATCCTGACAAGGAAAGATGCCAGAAGTGGGTTTGCTCCCCTCAGACCTGTAAAGTTCATCACAGCAAGGCTGGTGATCGATGACCAAACCACCAAGTGGTATTGTGAGCTCTGCTCAAGAAGTTTGTCTCTAGAAATGTAAAACTCAACACATTTACCTTTCTCCATGATACCGTATCTAGGTTGGGTGCAGGAGATAAAGAGACAGACACCTGTGTATAATTCATTATATACAGTTTATCTTGCAGCGCTGAGAAGCTCAACACAACTCAGCAATGAGCGCTCACATCCCAAAACCCAACCCTGTCCTGGGCTGCATCCCCACAGCATGGCCAGGGGGGAAACCAGCCCCTCTGCTCCG